>NC_092390.1:9356859-9657589 GCF_030028105.1 Mobula birostris
GCCAATATATAAGAGGCCACATCGGGAGCACCGGACGCAGTATATCACCCCAGTCGACTCACAGGTGAAGTGTTGCCTCACCTGGAAGGACTGTTTGGGGCCCTGAATGGTGGTAAGGGAGGAAGTGTGAGGGCATGTGTAGCACTTGTTCCGCTTACACGGATAAGTGCCAG
The DNA here is from genome assembly GCF_030028105.1 of Mobula birostris. NCBI lineage: Eukaryota > Metazoa > Chordata > Chondrichthyes > Myliobatiformes > Myliobatidae > Mobula > Mobula birostris. Next base: position 9,357,033 of record NC_092390.1, read on the forward strand.
GAGGGAGATCAGTGGGGAGGGATGGGGGGGACGAATGGACAAGGAAGTTGCGTAGGGAGCGATCCCTGCAGAAAGCGGGGGTGGGGGAGGGAAAGATGTGCTTAGTGGTGGGATCCCCTTGGAGGTGGCGGAAGTTATGGAGAATAATAGGTTGGACCCGCAGGCTGGTGGGGTGGTAGGTGAGGACCAGGGGAACCCTATTCCTAGTGGGGTGGCGGGAGGATGAAGTGAGAGCAGATGTACATGAAATGGGGGAGATGCGTTTAAGAGCAGAGTTGATAGTGGAGGAAGGGAAGCCCCTTTCTTTAAAAAAGGAGGACATCTCCCTCGTCCTAGAATGAAAAGCCTCATCCTGAGAGCAGATGTGGTGGAGACGGAGGAATTGCGAGAAGGGGATGGCGTTTTTGCAAGAGACAGGGTGAGAAGAGGAATAGTCCAGATAGCTGTGAGAGTCAGTAGGCTTATAGTAGACATCAGTGGATAAGCTGTCTCCAGAGACAGAGACAGAAAGATCTAGAAAGGGGAGGGAGGCGTCGGAAATGGACCAGGTAAACTTGAGGGCGGGGTGAAAGTTGGAGGCAAAGTTAATAAAGTCAACGAGTTCTGCATGCGTGCAGGAAGCAGCGCCAATGCAATCGTTGATGTAGCGAAGGAAAAGTGGGGGACAGATACCAGAATAGGCATAGATTGTTCCACAAACCCAACAAAAAGGTATTTGGTCCATATATATTAACCAAAACCATTTTCTTATTGTAAATTGTTCCTTTAACAATCAAAAATCTACCATTAATATCAGATATAATATCCTCCTGATTAAAGGGAATATTGGAATCAATAAAAATGGAAACACCCCTAATCTTACTTTGAGAGTTTGCATGAATCTGAGGGTCCTTCCAAAATTTAAAAAATCGATTGTTATCATATAATTTGACATGTGTCTCTTATACAAAGATTATATCAGGTTGGAATTGATTAATAATTTTAAATGTTTTCTTACGCTTAATAGGATGATTCCAACCACGGACATTCCAACTTAAAACATTTAACTGTTTAACTAACATCATGAAACTTTATACCTAAAGAAAACAGTTAAACACATGTCAGGATAAGGAAATTTTGAATGGCAGTGTTAAACAACAGTGATAATAATTTGTGTACGCTCCGGAATTCCATAATGGGAATAAAAAATAGAAATTAAAAAAAAGGGAAAAACCCTACCCAACCTACAAAGCCCAGAAATAAGTGGATATTAATCGATGCAAGCCCCAAGAAATGCATAGAAGCAATTCTGAACTCCACTTGCCTAAGTAAAAGGTACAAATAAAAAAAAGTAATCTGTTTCCCTCTCCCAGGTATACAACTCATTACAGCCGACATACAACCCATTACAAATAAATTAGAGAAAACAGTTAACAGAAACGGCCTTCAATTTAGAAAGTAACCATAACATTAGATAAGAAAAAGAGCACTTCCAAAAATAGTAGTTAAAATTTCTTATCAAAGCCATACAAAGCAAAAAGAAACAATTAATTCATATATGTAGCAAACAGAAAGAAATTCTAAATGGTTTAAAATTTCTACAATCTTCCAATAAATCCCATGAAATATCTTCTGAAGTTAAAACTGTCCAAACCAGTCTATTTCAAAGATAAAAGTACTTTTTAATACCAAGACTTACTGTACTTCTCAGTTCTTCTGATCTCATCATTCCTTGTATCACAAAACGATCGAATAACTGAAGTCTTTTAAACTTCAGGCTTCGGACTCATCCAGGAGAGAATTAATAAAACGCAGTGCGTCGGCTGGATCCTCAAAGATACGAACCCCAGAGTCTTTAGCGAGAAGCCTTAATTTAGCTGGCTAAAGAAGGAAGGGATACATCTGTTTTTGAAAGGCCATTCGCATTATGGTCACGAATCTAGAACGTTGCTGAACAACTTCACGTGGAAAATCTTGAAAGAAATGAATCTCAGAGCCTTGAAATTTAAACAGTCTTTGTTTTCTTGCCGTTTAATAATACGGTCTTTATCTCGAATACGGAGGAAACACACGATAACATGTCTGTTTTTACCTTGTCTCGGAGTTCCAACCCTGTGGGGTATTTCAATGTCGGGCAATTGTGAAAATGCCTCAGGAAATAGAGATTGAAACATTTTAGCGAAATAGTCCAGTATGTCGGCAGATTGTGATTTCTCTTTCAATCCAACAATTCGAATATTATAACGACGAGAACAAGATTCCAAATCAACAATCTGACATTGTGCTTTTTCCAAACGAGAAGAAATATCAGCCGCATTACGAGTTACTTCTTTAAGATCCAAGCTCAAAGAATCAATTTTTCCCTCCAAAGGAAGAAGACTTTCTTTTAGTTGAGTTAATTCAGTGACAATAGAGCTCATTTGAGTCTCTGATCTGTTAACCCAGGCTGGCTCTTCAGAAGCTTCGTCAGTTCTTTTAGATTTATCACTACCAGTATTGGGAATTTTTTTAGCGCTTCTCAAGGTAGCCATAGTTATAATGATCACTTTGAAAGATCCGACTGAATAAAGTTAAAATGTCAAAGTTTAAGTCGGGAAAGGGAGAAATTAAAGGCAGACAGAAAGACACTGTGTTTTACATGTCCACAGGTAGAAGGCGGAGTGCTGCTTACTTATTATTTCTTTTTGTATTTGCGCAGTTTGTTGTCTTTTGCACATTGCATGACCACCTAAGTTGGTGTGGTCTTTCATAGTTTTTTTTATTGGTATTGTTCTGTTATGGATTTATTGAGTTTTTCTGCAAGAAAATGTTGTATGTGGTGACATATATGTAATTTGGGTAATAAATTTACTTAGAACTTTTGATCTTGCAATCTAACTCTTCCCTCCTACATAGCCCTCCAGTTTTCTTCCATCCATTTGCCTATCTAAAAGCATCCCCCCTATACTTTCCTCTAATTATCTTAAAGCTCTGCTCCTCATATTAGCCATTTCTGCCCCGGGGTAAAAAAAAGTTCTGGCTGTCCACTCAATTTATGCCCCTTAATGTATAATGTTTTGATAAATAACTTGGGTTGGAAACTTTTCGCTATGAGGAACGTTCTTGTTTACCTGTTGATTTTTGTCCTGCAGATACAACTGGCAAGGAAGTTTATTGACTATCACACGGAGAAGTTTGGCTTCAGTAAACCCAATGTGGATTTCCTTCAAGGATACATTGAAAACCTTGGTGATGTTGGATTGAAAGATAATACCTTTGATATTATTATGTACGTTTAAAAAGTAACTTCATTTCTTCTGGTATTTTGTAGTTTAACTTTCCTGGCTTTTACCTTTGAGCTGCCTAGGGTCAGAGTAATCCTGTGGGTTATAGAAATTTTTTTTAATCATGTGAGCTTCCCCCTTTTTGAACAGCTGAGTTGTTTTCCCCAGAATGAACACTTGGAAAATGTGGCAAACTGGCCAGTTCTTTTCTCTGAGTGTAGGAGTATGAGAGGAGAACAGAGGTCAATGTTCATTATCAGAGTGCTTATTTGTCACAGTAACTTGTAACCCTGTAACTTGTTTGAGCTTTAAAAATCAAAAGTATGTTGCTTAAAAGAAAATTACATGCTGCAGATTGCACAGAGAGTAATTACTATTTAGAAGTTTTGTAAGCAGCCTGCAGCATGTCACTGTATTTCACTGTGACATTTTGGACAAGAAGGATCTGGGAATATGGATCCATAATTCTTTAAAAGAGGTGTCACAGGTTGTGAAGAAAGCTTTTGGGATATTGGCCTTCATAAATCAAAGTATTGAGTACAGGAGTGGGGATGTTATGTTGAAATTGTATAAGATGTTGGTGAGGTCTAATTTGGAGAATATTGTGCAGTTCTGGTCACCTACCTTCAGGAAACAAGGTTGAAAAGGTACAGAGAAGATTTACAAGGATGCTGCTAGGAATTGAAGACCCGGGTTATAGGGAAAGGTTGAATAGGTATGGGCTTTTTTCCTGGAGTGTAGGAGAATAAAGGAGATTTGATAGAGGTACACTCACTTATGAGAAGCATGGATAGGGTAAATGCTTTTTCCACAGAGATTGTGTGAGACTAGAACTGGGGATCATAGGTTAAGTGTGAAAGGTGAGATATTTAAGGGAAACCTGAGGGGAGCATCTTCATTCAGAGGGTGGTGAGAGTGTTAAATGAGCTGCCAGTAGAAGTGTTGGTTCTCAGTTTGATTTTTAACATTTAAGAGAAGTTTAGTGAAGTACATAAATGGGAGGGGTATGAAGAGCTATGGCTCAGGTGCGGGTCGATGGAACTAGACAGAGTAACAGTTCGGCATGGACTAGATGAGTCGGAAGGCCTGTTTCTGTGCTGTAGTGCGACAGTACGTGGCTTTGGGAGACAGTATCAGATGATTGCAAGATTTATACCTCTGTGTAGTGTTGTGCCCCTCCCAATGCATCCACTGCCATTCCTTGGATTCTGACACATCCCACTGGTGTTGTTTAACTCTGAACAGGCGATAGATGAGATAAGTAATGGCAGGAATTTGCTGAGTAAGCGCATTCGGGATAGAAAAACGACAGATGTCCATTATATCCACAATTCTGTTCTGTTCATTTCTCTGTAAAATAGGATTGACAAAATTATTTCTTCGTAAACTGCAGTTTTTGCAGTGTTTAATTTTCAGTGGTAGATTAATGATGGATTTATATTTGTCTGTTTGATTTAGACAATAAGACCATAAGATGAAGGAACAGAATTAGGCTATTTGCCCATTGTGAATGGCAGAGCAAACAAGTATGGCTAATTTATTATCCCTCTCCATGCCTTCTCCTCGTAGCCTTTGATACCCTTACTAATCAAGATCCTATCAACCTTACCTTAAATATACTGAATTACTTGGCCTGAGCGGCTGTCTTTGGCAGTGAATTCCACAGATTTAAAGATGATTTAAAAAAAAATAGCTTTATTTGTCACAGGTAGATTGAAATATTGAAAAATACGGTGAAATGCGTCATTTACATCAATGACCAGCACAGTCGGGGGGTGTGTTGGGGGCAGCCCACAGTGTTGCCGTGCTTCCGGAGCCAACACAGCCCACAACGTGGGAGGAAACTGGAACACCAAGAAGAAACCCGTGCCATCATGGGGAGAATGTACAAACTCCTTACACAGTAGTGGGATTGAACTCCAATCACTGACACTAAAATCTTACCCTGGTTGCTATGCTGTGTTATTGTACAAATGTTATTATAGACTTTGCAGATATTTTTGGGGTTTAGGAGGGTAATGTTATTAAAACTTTTGACTGTGAGGCAAATGAGATTTATAATCAATGCATTCCTGTGGATTTCCACTGATTGTTTCAATGCAATAAAACAAATTGAAGGATTTAATGCCTTATGTTAAGCTCGTGGATGCATTTGCAGCTATGTCCGTGGTTCTACTGTGTTGTTTTAAACACTCTGACTGGAATAGTCCCTGCACTCTTAGTCTCGATTGATTTGGGCTCCGTGAGTGCCGTAGACCACTGATACTGCTGGTAATATTATAAAATTTTATAATTTTTCTTTTCAGATCAAATTGCGTGATTAACTTATCGCCAGATAAAGCAGCTGTGCTGGAAGAGGCCTATCGAGTGTTAAAGGTACCTGTTTAGTATTGGTCATGCTGTTTTTTTATTGTCAGGAGTATCAAGCGACTGTGAAAAGTTTTTATTTCAAGTTTATTGTCATCTGACTGTACATATATCCAACCGAAGGAAACAATGTTCCACTGGACGACAGTGCACCCACACACAGCACCTAAAACAAAATGTTACCATAAATATATTAATAAAATACAATTCTGAACTGCATGTAGTGCACAGCACAGGTAAATAGTAAACAGTTCCTTAAGGTTGTTATAGCTGGGGATGGTAATGGGGACAAGTTCCCATTACCTTTTAAGTTCTCCCAATGCCATGCGAATCTGACAACCAAGTCCAGCTCCTGGCCTTCACGTGTGGCTTAGCTACTAAGCCCGGCAGAACTGTTTCTACTGACAGAAGAAGGGCCAAAGGCAGGTTACTGGCACCTTAAAACCAGTTGCTTGGGGCAGATGGGTCTTGTCAGCCGTGGTTGGCAGTTGATCTAGGCGAAGGAAAACTCTGATCTCAAACCTCTGCTGCTTTGCGACTATACCAAAGGAATAAGTGTAGATTGAGGAAGGGTTTGGGAGTAAACCCTGAGGAAATATCCGGTACTTAAGTCCCTATATTGAGTTTAATGCTGACTGGCAACTCCTGAGACACTGCTGGTGCCAAACTGTATCGGTTTCTGCTGTTCTTTTGGATTCATCAGCTGCCTGGAGACAGGGAGCCTGCTATGTGGCTTGCTGTCCATATCGTGCTACCCTGGCTTACGTATCACGTAGACAACTCGCACATAACATCTGCGGTCCACCCTGACTGGCAAGGTATTCATTACTTGCGTGCCATCCGTGTGCTGCTGCCATCTTTGCTGAGGCTACGCCTGGGGAGCACAGCAAAACAATCCCGTTTATCCCTCCAGCTACTCGCTCACGGAGTCAGACAGCCTCCAGCCTCCGTTAGGCTCACGGACTCGCAGGCAGCAGGAATGTCAGGCTCCTGTAGTGGATGGATGAGGTAGTTGGGATGCAGCAAATCTTGGTATAGGGATGGAATGAGAGGCAGATCGTCTCTGCCATGACCGACATCCAGGGGATGGTGTGTTCATGAGTGTGTAAGGGTTGACTCATTTCCCAGAAAGATCTGGAGAATGACAAGACAGTTTTTAGTTATTGACTTTATGATAATTCTGCAACACAGACTCATTCAATTCCTAAAGAGCTGAATGCATCCGACATATTGGACCTTCTACAGTTACAGGAATTGATTTTCTCATTGTCAGGATGGTGGTGAGATGTACTTCAGTGATATCTATGCTGACGGTGAACTTCCAGAATCTGTGAGAAAGCACAAGGTTTTGTGGGGTAAGAGGAAAATATTCATAAGTAACACAAGCACAATGCCAGTACCATTTATTGTTTCTGAGAAATATTAAGTGGTTAGATTGGCTTAATTTGTGACATACATTGAAACGTACGGCGAGATCTGTTGTTTGCATCAAATCAAACCAATGTATATGAGACCATAAGACAAAGGAGCAGAAGTCAGCCATTCGGCCCATCGAGTCTGCTCCGCCATTTTATCATGAGGTGATCCATTCTCCCATTATAAGACCATATGTGGTGGGGGGAGCCTGCTGCTTTCACCACCTTTCCGGCACAAACATACCATGCCCACAACTTACTAATCCTAACCCATACGTCTATGTGGAAGGAAACAGGGGCACCCGGAGGAAACCCATGTGGTCACAGGGAGAATGTACAAACTCCTTACAGGCAGTAGCAGGATTGAACCCCAATTGCTGGTGCTTGAAAGTGTTCCGCTAAACGCTATGCTGCTGTGCCGTACCCTGTTGCTCCTGATGCGTAATGTGCTACGTGCGGCACGTGAGCTTCCGAGCTCAATGTTTCTCTCTGTGCCTGTACGAGGGGGAGCGTTGGCCTGCTGCTGTTAGGTGCAGGGAGGTCTGAAAGAATGTAATGTAATTTGTTGAATGATTTTCCTTCAGGTGAGTGTCTGGGTGGAGCTCTCTGGTGGAAAGAGTTTCTCAAAATTGTGGAGAAGATGGGGTTCAGTGCCCCACGACTGGTCAGTGCCGCCAAGGTCCCCGTGGTTAATGAAGAACTCCAGGAGTTAATTGGTAAGTAACCAAAGAGACCTCAACATCTGTTTGTGTCTGCACATTATTCACTTTGATATGGAAAATTGCTTAATGATTGTGGCCGAACTGGTCGCATCATGTGCTGGTACGAAAACACTAATGCCCAGGAACAGAAAAAGATACAGATAGTGGTGGATACAGCCCAGTTCATCATAGGCAAAGTCCTCTCCTCCATAGAGTACATTAACATGGAGTGATGTCCCAAGAAAGCAGCATCCATCATTAAAGACCCCCTCATCCCAGCCAGGCCCTCTCCCTGCTACTACCATTGGGCAGGAGGTACAGGAGCCTTAGATCCTACATCACTGAAGCAGAGAGGAAATTGGACCCAACCCATAGGCAATAATGGAGAGAGTAATCAAGGAGAAGGTGTCAAGAAGGATCTTGAGGGGATTTGGAGGGAAGTTTGGAGTGTGGGAGCCAGGTGGGTAAAAGCATTGGCAGCAAAGTTGTTCACAAGGCTGAAGTATGAGGTAAAAAATATTGAGCAGAGGGCGTGAAGTTTTGGGATTAGGGATGGGATTAGGCAAGGGCTGATCAGAGATTAGTTTAATGGTAAATCCGAAACCAACGTTTGAGCATTGGGGTTTATAAGGTGATAAAGTCAGGCTGTGGGTGTCCAGAGGGATGAAGTGATGGAGATTTGATTACTTTGGCAGACAGGAGGGACAGTAGTTCTCCAAGGCTGAGAAGAGGAGTAAGGGACAGTTTTAAAACCATGATGTATTTAGATAAATTGAGGAAAGGTTGCGGAAGAGTTCAGGGTAATCAGTTAGTGCAATGGTTAATGCATTTTGCATTCTTGTGGCATCAATCAAAGAGAAGCTTCTCCAAATTCTTAAGATTTTTAATTTTTTTTGTGATTTGGGCGTTGCTGGTAAACGCCACAGTTCAAAAAGTGGTGGTGAGTGTCGCCTTGAATCCTGGCAGTCTCTCCGGTGAAGGTGCATATGTAGGGCTGTCATGGAGGGAATTCCAGGAAAAAGGAGCAGTTGATCATTTTCCTGATTTTTCAGCATTCCCGATCCCAGTTTCTGTTGTATCCCGACCCAGAGCATTCTCAATCCTGGCTCCAGCCGTTCAGAGACTATTGAGTATTGACATTAAAGTGGAGTTTATCGTCATCTGCACTAATCTGTGTGTGCACAGGGGCAATGAAAAACTCACTAGCGGCAGTATCACAGGCACGGAGCATCAGATACCCAACATCCATAAGGGAAACGCACTATGTGCAATTTTTACAAGAAAGAACAGGATAAGAACAAAACAAAGACCATTCTAGGGTAAAGTGATCAAAGTGGTTGTAGTGTTGCTAAACTTGCAATGATTAGGTGTGTGCAGGTTGGTTCAAGAAACAAATAGTTGAGGGGAAGTAGTTTTCCTTGAACCTGGTGATGTGGGAGTTCAGACCTCTGTACCACCTGCCCAAATGTAGCTGTGAGAAGATGGCATGGCCCGGATAGTGAGGATTTTTGATGTTATCTCCTTGAAGCATCGTCTCATGTACATGCTTCCGATGGTGGGGAGGGTTGTGCCCATGATCTGTTGGGTCGAGTCCACTACACTCTGTGGCTCCTTACATTCCTGCATATTTGAATCGCGATACCAGACCATGATACAACCAGTCAGGATGCGTTCAACAGTACACCTGTCAATAGAACAGTTCAGCACAGAAGCAGGCCCTTCAGGGCACATTATTGACGAGGTTTTGGGAGTACAGGTTATGGGGGGAAAAAGTCAGGAGATTGGGATTAATTAATAACAGAGAGCTAGTACAGGTACCTGTGGGCTGAATGGTTTTTTGTGCTTTATCATTCAATGATGTTATGTCAGTGTTGTGACACCTTGACTCTGTATCTGCGGTGAAACATCAACATCAGTTTCTGCATCCCACTAACACACAGACCCTTGCGTCCTGACGAAGGGTCTCGGCCCGAAACATCGACTGTACCTCTTCCTAGAGATGCTGCCTGGCCTGTTGCGTTCACCAGCAACTTTTATGTGTGGGACTTTACGTAAACACGTTTAAGCACCAGACTGTGCTTTGCACGTTAACATTGCGGTGATTGATACAGTATGATAAAGCACAAAGAGCCTTTCAGCCTACAGCTGCCTGTACCAGCTCCCTACTACAGTATTTAGTGGAACCCATTTTAACTTTTCAAACTTTCCGCAGGTGGCTACAAGTTTGTTTCTGTCACATGTCGACTGTTCAAGATCCCAGCCGGCACTGCAAGAGAGAAAAGCTGTGTAATTTACAATGGCTCCATCACGGGCTGCAGAGAGAAACTGGAGTTTGACGTCAATTACACGTTTAAAGTAAGATACAAGTTTTAAGCTCTAGCTTTTCAAGGAATTCATGACCTAGAAATAAGTTTTTTTTGACTTGGATAAGGAGGGTTCAAAGTCACAAAACCTTCAGGTGCAAGTGGAAATATATGGAATATGTATCAGCAAAGTATCCCATCTTATCTCTGTTTTAGTGCAAAGTGGTCATAATGTTGCAAAATTTTAGTGATTAGATAAATATTGATCCCAGAGGAAATTGCAATGTCACAGTAGCATGACAAGTGCACAGATACACAGATAGAAGAGAGACAAGTAGAAAGACTAAAAATAAGTTATCTCAAGTAGTCTAACGGGAGGGGTTCATCGCTTCCCCGGCTACAGGCTGGTTCACTATAGAGCCTAATGGCCGAGGGTAAGGATGACCCCTTTGGAGCAGCGCAGTTGTCTTAGTCTTATTACAAGAATATTCCTGTGTTCAGGCACGATGGCATGCAGAGGGTGAGAAACATTGTCCAGAGTTGCCAGGATTTTCCGTAGGGTCCATTGTTCTACCACAGCCTCCAGTGTGTCCAGTTTGACTCCTACAATAGAGCTAGCCTTTCTCATTAGTTCATTGAGCCTGTTGGCATCGCCCATGTTGATGCCAGTGCCCAGCACACCACCGCATAGAAGATTGTACTGGTGACAACAGACTGGTAGAACATGTGAAGGAGAAGCCTGCATACTCCAAAGGGCCTCTGTCTCATCAGGGAGTAGAGGCGACTGGCCCTTGTATACAGCCTTTGTGATGGTGCTCCACTCAAGTCTGTCAGCCGGGTGCACCCCCAGGGCCTTGTAGATCCTCACCCCATTCACGTCCTCACCATCAATAGAAACAGGGAACAGTGCAGGCTTACTCTTCCTAAAGTCCATCACCATCTCCTTTGTTTTACTGATGTTGAGCTGCAGATGATTCAGGTCGCAGCATTTGACAAAGTCCTCCACCAGGGTTCTGCTGGTTGGTTTGAGAACCCAGTGCTTGATGGGAAGTAGTTGTTCACGAACCTGGTGGTGTAGGACTTCCTGCCTGACGGTAGCTGTGAGATGATGTCATGACTCAGTTATGGGGACCTTTGATGGATCTTGCCTTGAAGAAGCACCTCCTGTAGACACTGCCAATGGCGGGGAGGGATGTACCCGTGATGTATTGGGCAGAGTCCGCTACTATCTGCAGCTTCATTATTCCTGCGCATTTGAATCACTGTACCAGACCAAGATGCAAACCAATCAGAATGATTTCAGAGTATCACAGAAACAGGCCCTTCGGCCCACAATATTGGTTCCCGTTCCACCTTTCATCAGCTCTTTCTATTCCCTTTTCTCTCATATACTTGTCCAATTTCCGGAAGCGTCTTGCGGTAAGTAATGCAGATGGATGTCTTTTCCAATCGGCAAGCATTGAATCAGGGTCCGCTCATTCTTTTGACCAGGAAGGACAGACTGTGATTGTGGACGAGGAAACCGCAGCGATTCTCAACAGCTCCCGATTTGTGAATGATTTCACTATTCAGTCACTTGCCAAAGTGTCTCCCAGCTCTGCAGAATGCCCACCCACTGAGTCACAGGTAAGAATGTCCAACATTTAAAACAAGGTCGCTTGGTTTTCCATGTTAATTATACTTTATACTTTATTGTCGCCAAACAATTGGTACTAGAACGTACAATCATCACAGCGATATTTGATTCTGCGCTTCCCACTCCCTGGATTACAAATATTAAATATTAAAAATTAGTAAATATAAAAATTTAAATTATAAATCACAAATAGAAAATAGAAAAATGGAAAGTAAGGTAGTGCAAAAAACCCAAGAGGCAGGTCCGGATATTTGGAGGGTACGGCCCAGATCCGGGTCAGGATCCATTCTGCAGTTTTTTTTTTTTTTTTTTTTTAATTTCAAAATATACTTTATTCAAAAATAAATATATACAATAAACCATTCAATAACTTTTCATCCTTTACATACGTTTCCATTATACTCAGTAAAATACCCGTGTTTATAGCCACCCACGTGGCACTCCAGTAGTTCAGCTTAGCATCTCATTGTTGAGGGGTATACTCCTCGCCCACCGACCCCTCCCACTCCCACGGGTGGAGAAACCTATACTGTGGTCCTTCCCCACCGGGCCCTTGCGGTGGCTGCACCAAGTTTCAGTGCGTCCCTCAGCACGTACTCCTGCAGCCGAGAGTGTGCCAGTCGGCAGCATTCTCCCACGGACATCTCCATGTGCTGGTAGATCATCAAGTTTCGGGCTGACCAAATAGCGTCTTTCACCGAGTTGATGATCTGCCAGCAGCACCGGATGTTGGTCTCCGTGTGCGTCCCCGGGAACAGCCCGTAGATCAGAGAGTCCTCTGTCACGCAGCTGCTGGGGATGAAACGTGACACTAGCCCGTCCATCCTCCTCCACACCCTCTTTGCGAACTGGCAGTGTGCAAAGAGGTGGGTCACAGACTCCTCCTCACTGCAGTCCTCCCGTGGGCAGTGGGGTGCGGAGACGACGTTCCGGGCGTACAGGAGGGCTCCGACTGGGAGGGCCCCTCTCACCGCCAGCCAGGCGAGGTCTTGGTGCCTGTTGGTGAGATCTGGCGATGAGGCATTTTGCCAGATGAACTGGACAGTCTGCTCAGGGAACCACCCCACTGTGTCCATCACGTCCTTCTCCTGCAGTGCCTGCAGGACACTTCGTGCCGACCACTGCCTGATGGCCTTGTGGTCAAAGGCGTTCTCCTGGAAGAACTTTGCAACGTAGGACAGGTATGCCGGCAACGACCAGCTGACTGGGGCGTTGCGCGGGAGTGGGGCCAGACCCATCCTTCGCAGCCAGGGCGACAAGTAGAACCTGGGCACATAGTGGTACTTGGTGCCCACATACCTGGGCTCTACACACAACCTGATGCAGCCACATACGAAGCTGGCCATCAGGGTGAGGGCGACATTGGGGACGTTCTTGCCCCCGTTGTCCAGGGACTTGTGCATGGCGGTCCGTCTCACCCGCTCCATCTTGGATCCCCAGACGAATCTGAAGACAGCCCGGGTGATTTCCGAGCTGTAGGAGCGGGGGACGGGCCAGACCTGCGCCAAGTACAGCAGCCCTGAGAGCACCTCACACCTGATGACCAGGTTCTTGCCCGTTATCGACAGGGAGCGCCCTCCCCACAGTCCCAGTTTCTGTTTCACCTTGGCAGTCCGCTCCTGCCAGTTCTTGTTGCACGCCTCAGCCCCTCCGAACCAGATCCCCAACACCTTCACGTGGTCAGACCTGATGGTGAAGGGGACGCTGGATCGGTCGGGCCAGTTGCCAAAGAGCATGACTTCGCTCTTCGTGCGGTTGACCCTGGCCCCCGACGCTAGCTCGAACTGTTCGCAGGTGCCAATCAACCTGCGAACTGACCTCGGATCAGAGCAGAAGACGGTGACGTCGTCCATGTACAGGGAGGTTTTCACTTGGGTCCCTCCACTGCCTGGCAGCATCACCCCTCTTATGCCCTCATCCCTCCTGATGGCTTCCACAAAGGGTTCTATGCAGCAGACAAACAAGACAGGGGAGAGGGGGCAGCCCTGCCTGACTCCAGACCTGATGGGGAAGCTGTCTGTTTCCCACCCGTTGACCTGGACTGCACTACGGATGTCTGTGTAGAGCAGTCTGATCCAATTCCGGATTCCCTCCCCAAATCCCATTTTGGAGAGCACGTCCGCCATGTACGTGTGCGATATCCTGTCGAAGGCTTTCTCCTGGTCCAAGCTGACCAGGCAGGCGTCCACCCCCCTGTCCTGCACGTAGGCGATGGTGTCCCTCAGCAGCGCGAGGCTGTCTGAGATCTTCCTGCCCGGTACAGCACAGGTTTGGTCCGGGTGGATCACCTGTCCCAGAGCAGACTTGACCCTGTTGGCGATAGCCTTGGACAGGATCTTGTAGTCCACATTCAGGAGAGAGATGGGTCTCCAATTCCTAATGTCCTCCCTTTCCCCCTTCTGCTTGTAGATGAGGGTGATGATGCCCTTCCTCATGGACTCAGACATACTGCCGGCCAGAAGCATAGCGTTGTACACTTCCAGCAGGTCTGGGCCCATCCAGTTCCACAGAGCCGAGTACAACTCGGCCGGTAAGCCGTCGCTTCCGGGAGTCTTACCCGACCCGAAGGAACGGATGGAGCCTGTCAGCTCGTCCAGGGTCAGTGGCTGATCCAGACTCTCCCGCTTGCCGTTGTCTAAGACCTGCGTGATAGACGACAGGAAGTTGCGGGAGGCTGTGGATTCTGTGGCCTTTTCCTCGTACAGACCGGCATAGAAGGACTTGCAGATCCTCAGTATGTCGGTCTGCGAGGACGCGACTGAGCCGTCCTCTTCCTTAAGGTTGTGGATCACAGAGCTCCCCCTGTGCACCTTTTGGAAGAAGAAGCGTGAGCACGTCTCGTCCTGCTCCACGGTTTGGACCCTTGATCGGAAGATGATCTTGGAGGATTCAGCGGCGAGGTGCTGGGCTTGCCGGCCCTTCACCTCTCGCAGTTCCTCCCTGACATCCACCCCCTTCGACTGCAGAAGGAGAAGTTGCTGCAACTCTGTCTGGAGTTTACGCAGTTCCCTCTGCTCCTGCCTTGCCTTCTGAATACCCTTGCGGATGAAGAACCTCTTAATGTTCTCCTTGGTGGCTTCCCACCAGTGAACCGGGGAATCAAAGAAGGCTTTCAAGGTTCTCCAACCTGTGTACTCCCTCTCTAGTTCCTCGATGTTCTCTGGGGTCAGCAGCTTTACGTTCAGCTTCCACGTCCCCCTGCCTGCCTTCTGGTCCTCCCGTAAGTGACAGGTGGCTCTCAGAAGGCAGTGGTCAGAGAAGAACACCGGCGTGACGTCGGTGGACCTGACCCCATTCTGCAGTTTTATCACAATTGGAAAGAAGCTGTTCCCAAATCTGGCCATACGAGTCTTGGTTCAGCATGGGCCCATCTAGCCCATGTCGAACCATTAAAGTAGTCAAGAGAAATCTGAGCAAGTAATAGGGCCATGCTGGTCACCTCTACCCAGATAGTGTGTTGTTTATGGTGCATCAATAAAAAACGATTGTTCCCCTCCAGAGTCAGTCACCACCTTGACCTGAAAATATGCAGATTTTCCTTAACTTTGCTGCCTCCAAATTCCTGATGTAACAATGCACTGAGACAGAACTGAGAACTTTAAATGGGAGGTATTATTTCAGCACAGAAAGGCATCATGTGACACTGTGCAAAGTTGCATTTTGGATGACATCAGGCTTGTGCTGGACTGAATGAGAATCCAATTCAAGAGTGTGTCATAGAAAACTGCAGCACAGAAACAGGCCTTTTGGCCCATCTAGCCCATGCCAAACCATTTAAACTGCCTAGACCCATCGTTCTGTATCCGGACTATAACCCTCCCATTCATGTAACTATCCAAACTTCTCTTAACTGCTGAAATCGAAATTGTTTCCACCACTGGCAGCTCATCTCACACTCTCATCGCCCTCTGAGTGAAGAAGTTTCTTCTCATGTTCTTCTTAAACGTTTCACCTCTCACCCTTAACCCGTGACCTCTAGTTCTAGTCTCACCCAACCATAGTGGAAAAACCCTGCTTGCATTTACTCTACCTATACCCCTCATTATTTTGTATACCTGTATCAAATACCCCCTCAGTCTTCTACATTCTAGAGAATGAAATCCTAACCTATTCAATGTTTCCTGAAACTTTATTACTCAGGTTCTTCAGTCTGGCAACATCCTTTAAAATTTTCTCTATACTCTTTCAGTCTTATTTACATCTTTCCTATAGCAGGTGTAGGTGTCTAAAGCTGCACACAGTACTCCAAATTAAGCCTTATCAATGCCTTGCACAACTTGGACATAACATCCTATTTCCTGTACTCAGTACTTTGATCTATGAAGGTCAATAGTGAAGGTTGGAGACACTGTAGAAGTACTTTCATCATGTAGATTGTAGAGTTCAAGGAGATGGCTCTCCCCTGTGTTCTCAGACAACCAGGAATGGCCAGTGAATGTGGTCCTTGCCACATCATACGTTTAATCAAAAGGCTGGAGGCTAAGATTGGAAGGAAGGTCACCTACCAGATGGCTTTCTTAAACACAGAAAGCAAAACATCTTCAGTGTGTGTTAGATGAAATTCATAGAATTTTTTTCCTCTCAGTTGTAATTATTTGATTGTTCTGTTTATATTTCTGATGCAAAAAGAAACATCATCAAGTGAGAATTTCTGTTTTTCTTTTGGAGAAGTGGATTGGGCTGGAAAACAATTACTGAGATACTTTTACAGCAGAGGTTAGCTCATGGTGATCTGGCCCAGGCAGCCACTGACCAGGAAGATGAAGATAAACAATAGCTTTGTTTGTCACGTGTACATTGAAGCAAACAGTGAAATGAACCATTTGTATTAACAACCAACACAGTCCAAGGATGTGCTGGGGGCCATTTGCAAGTGTCACCGTGAGTCCCACGCCAACAGAGCACATCCACAAGTTACTAACCCTTACTGACCTGCATGTGGGGAGAAACTAAAGCACCTGGAGGAAACTCACGCAGTTATGGGGAGAACGTAAAAGCTGGTGGGAATTGCACCACTATTAATGGCGGCATAAAGTGTTACGCCTGCCGCTGTGGTGCCATGCCGTCCAATAATAAACGCAGCAATGGGTGAAAAACAACAGAATGGTACAAAGCCTGTAGTGCGATCCTAAGAAATGCTGAAGTAACCAAGAGCAGTGGAGTGAAGAGCCTGAGTATGTGGTAGCATCCCCAGGATGGTGACTGCGTCAGGAGTCTGATTGCAGTGGGGTGGTGGGTGGGGGGGAAAGGAGAAGAAAGATAAAGCTACAAGGAAGTGAATTTACCAACACAAAGTTGCATGTGATTTTGTTTAAAAAGGAGATGCATGCTAACGTAAGCTTACAAAGGACGGGACCTCTGGGGAATTTCTCACCATTTTATGAGCTAGTGAGGCAAGAAATGGAAAGTGAAATGAATGTCTGAGTATGTAGTCACCCTCACCAAAGTTTATTGGCACGGCTGCATTTTAACTCAGATCTCGTAGTTCACAGTGTGTCCCACACAAGGTGCAGACAGATACAGTTTACATCCAGGACTAAACATGATTATTCCAGAAAGTTGTGGCTAAATACAAATGAAAGAAAGTTTCCTTGAGGTTTTTAATCTTATTAACCACTAAACAAGCCAAGGTCTCTAAACTATCTCAGTCTGTCTCCTTATCTCATCTGCCCCTGGAAAGGCAGGGGAGGGTGAGTACCCAGTGCTTGTGGTCCACATCTGTACCCATGGCCAAGGCAGAAAGGCAGATGAGGTCCTGAAGAGAGCATTTAGGGAGTCTGAGGTTCTAAGTTTAAAGAAAAGAACATCTAGGGTTGTAATCACAGGATTACCCCATATGCCACAACCTAGTGAGGTCATCATCATAATTTTGAGCTGTGTCATACGGTGTGGGCGATTATGGTCTCTGACCACGATTGTCCTTGGCAAATTCTACAGAAATGGTTTACCATTAACCCTTTCTAGGCAGTATCTTTACAAGACGGGTGACACCAGTCAAACACAAGTTGCTCTAAAAAGCCACCTCTTAGATACTCTACAAAATTCCTCTCTTGGGAAATCAGCTTAGCGTTGGATCCCAATCTGCCTGCATATTTAAATCCCCCATGATTATCGGACACTGCCCTTTTTTCATGTCTTTTCTATCTCCCATTGTAATTTGTAGCCCACCTCCTGGCTACTGTTCGAAGGTCTGTATATAACTCCCATTAGGGTCTTTTTACCCCTTCAGTTCCTTAACTCTACCCACAAGGAACCTATATCTGCCAATCCTATGTCACCTGTTCCTAAGGATTAGATTTCATTTTTTTTTTTAACCAACTGTGCCACCCCACCCCCTTTGCCTACCTGCCTGTCCTTTCGCTACAATGTATATCCTTGGATGTTAAGCTCCAACTATGATCTTCTTCCAGCCAGGATTCAGAGGTGCCACACAGCATCATACCTGGCAATCTCTTAACTGCAAGATCATCTAACTTATTCCATATACTGCGTGCATTCAAATGTAACACCTTCAATCCTGTATTCATCGTCCTTTTTGATTTTAGCCTTATTACACTCTAACTCATCCCACCGACTGCAATTTCACCCAATCATCTGCCTTTCCTTCCTCACAATCTCGCTATACACAGCATCTATTTGGAATATTGGTATATACACAGCACTATACCAATTGTCTCATCCCCAGCTCCATCACTCCAGTCCCCACCCTCCTGCCACATTAGTTTAAACCCTCCCCAGAGCTCGAGCAAACCTGCCCAGAATTCTAATGGTCCCCATCAGGTTCAGGTGTAACCCAGTCTTTTTATTCAGGTCATAACTTCCCCAGAAGAGAGCCCAATGATCCAGAAATCTGAAGCCCTGTGTCCTGCACTAGTTCTTCAGCCACACATTCATCTGTTGAAGTTTTATAAGATGTTGGTGAGGTCCTAATTTAGAATATTGTGTCTAGTTTGGTCACCTACCTACAGGAAAGATGTCAATAAGATTGAAAGAATGCAGAGAACATTTACAAAGATGTTCAAAGTTCATTAAGTAACTATTTTCTCAGTAGATAAATGTCACCATATACAACCTTGAGATTAATTTTCTTGTGGGTATACTCTACAATAGAATAATAACCATAACAGAATCATTGAAAGACCACAGCAACTTGGGCATTCTATCATTGTGCAAAAGACAACAAACTGTCGAATACAAAAAGAAAGAAATAATAATAAATAAGCAATAAATATCAAGAACAGGAGATGAAGAATCATTGAAAGTGGATTTATAGGTTGTGTGAACTTGAGGACCTGAGTTATAGGGAAAGGTTGAATTGGTTTGGACTTTATTCCCTGGAGTGTAGAGGTACACAAAATTACGAGCAGTATAGAGAGGGTAAGTGCAAGCAGGCTTTCTCCACTGAGGTAGGGTGAGACTAGAATGAGAGGTCAAGGGTAAAGGATGAAAGGTGAAATGTCTGAACGTGAGGGGGAACAGCTTTAACTCAGAGGGGACTGAGAGTGTGGAATGAGCTGCCTGAGGAAGTGGTGGATGGGGGTTCAATTTCAACATTTAAGAGAAGTTTGGATAAGTACATTTGTAGGGGTGTATGGAGGGCTATGGTCCAGGTGCAGGTCAATTGGACTAGGCGGATTAATACTAGGCATGGACTAGATGGGCCGAAGCGTCTGTTTCTGCGCTGTAGTGTTCTGTGATTCTATCAGGCCTCCCACCCTCCCTATCTAGCCCCTTCCTGTCCTGCCTACTGCATTTTTTCACTTTAGCTTTTAAGTTTGTTCCATCTTTCCCATCTACTACATTGCCTTTTTGGATTCTACCCTACTGCCAGACTAGTTGAAACCCTTCCAAGCAGCACCAGCAAATCTCTCTGCCAAGATAATCGTTCTCCTCCAGTTTGGCTGCAACTCATCTCTCTTATACAGGACCCACATATCTCAGAAAAGAGTCCAGTAATCTATGTAGTTTAAACCCTCCCTCCTGCACCACCTCCCCTAGCCACACCTAACTGTACTATTTTTTAGTCTCTTACCTCACGAGGTAAGATATTGGTGGAGGGGTGAAGATACATCTCTACTAAAGGAGATGTAAGGTGCTCCTTCCCTCTGCTAGCCTGTAGATTGGATCGTGCTTGGACAAGGTGTAGCATCTGCTTAGCACCCCCTTCCTCGATCAGGGTCACGTAGGTGGTGGATGGTCGTATGAGCAGCTGGTGCATATCACAAGTCCTGGTAATATGACCACTGATCCCAGGCAGACAATTTCTGAAGATTATTGATAATGGCTGGGGTCACCCGACTTGTAAAGATACTGCCCAGAAGTAAGCAATAGCAAAACACTTGTGCAGAGAAAATTGCCAGGAATAACCATGGTAATGGGAAGACCATGTTCGCCTATGTCATATAAAATATAGTGATGATGATAATTGCTGCTGCAAAACAACAAATTTCACTATATACGTCAGCGATAATAAACCTAATTCGGATTTATTTAATTTTCCATATGTGTTTCTCTTTAAAGAATATCTATTTCTTTGGATTCATGTTGTTCTTAGGAAACTTTTATATACTTCTGTTAAATTTGGCTTTACAAACGCGTCCTATGCAGTGTCCGTAATATTGCGGCCTTCTCTTGTGGTTGTTCTGTTGCTGCTGAGACTGTACACCTGTGACAGTGGCAAACATGGGACTCATTTCAATTCCACTTCCCATACCGACTCCGACATGTCAGTCCGTGGCCCCACTACTGCCGCAATGAAGCCACACTCGGGTTGGAGGAGCAAAACTTTGTATTCCATCTGGGTAGCCTCCAACCTGATGGCATAAACATCGATTTCTCGAACTTCCTGTAATGCTCCCCGCCCCACCACTCCCCATTCCCATTTCCCTCTCTCACCTTCTCTCCTTACCTACCCATCACCTCCCTCTGGTCCTTCTCCTCCTTCCCTTTCTTTCATGATCCTCTACCCTCTCCGATCAATTCCCCTTTCTCCAGCCCTTTATCTCTTCCACCAATCAACTTCCCAGCTCTTTACTTCACTCCCTTCCCCTCTCCTGGTTTCATCTATCACCTACCCCCTTGTACTTCTTCCTCCCCTGCTCCACCTTATTCTGACTTCTCCCCTACCTTTCCAGTTGTGATGAAGGGTCTCGGCCTGAAACTTTACTGTACTCTTTTCCATAGATGCTGCCTGGCCTGCTGAGTTCCTCCAGCATTTTGTATGTGTTGCTTTGGATTTCCAGCGTCTGCAGATTTTTTTCGTGTTTGTGATACTAATTCAAGCTTATTAGTGCAGTCACATTCCCTGGATGTATTTGTTTATCTGTAATTACTGCTGGTGTTTGGACAGAAACTCTAACCCTGGCCATCAGATGTTTTGCCCCATTCTGCAGGTTGCCATTTTAATTTTGTCTTTGGGATAATAACAAGAAACCATTTTTTCCTTACTTTGTGGACTTTGTAGATCTGTGCAAATTTATACAGGGCTGGAAGGCAGTGTACAGAATTATGTTGAATCTTGCTGAAGAAAACGTGCAGACGATTGATAAATTCATTTGTCAGAAATGTCTTTAGAACAGTGTGTCACCATCCAGATCCCAGGTCTCAGAGATCTGAGAAACCGTGATTATTTTGGAGAACAGGACAGTACTTGGCAGAAGAATTTGCCAAGACCATTCACAGTCAAGACTATGATCACCCATGTCATGATGATGATGTCTTCAGTGTATCACATAAACACAAGAGATTCTGCAGATGCTGGAAATCTTGAGCAACAAAATTCTGGAGGAAATCAGCAATTCAGGCAGCAGCTATGGAGGAGAGTCAGCAGTCGACATTTCAGGACTGATGAAGGGTCTTGGCCTGAAACTTTGACCATTTATTCCCCTCTATAGGTGCTGCCTGATTTGCTAAGTTCTTCCAGTATTTTATGCGAATTGCTTCAGTGTGAACAATGGTTGAAGTAGTCTTCATTTTTCGAAAAGCATTTAATATTTTCAAAACTTGTGTTGTAGTTAGTATGGGCTTCAATATTTATTGCATTTTTCTTCCTCCCGTTTGAAGTGTCATTATCCCATTGTGGGCTCTCACTATTAGAATCTCATGTTGATGACCAAACTTGTCTGTCTATTATTTGTGTTGGGATTTCTGGGAACCTCTCAGGACAGAAATGTCTAATATGAGAGGTCATAATTTTAATTGTCATTATCACACTGTGGGCTGTCACTATCGCGATGTCATGTTGGCAAACAAACCTATTCTAGTTCTATTCTAGTCCTCGCAAATGAATGCAAACATTGCATTTGCCTTCCTCAACCTGTAAGCTAACTTTTAAGAAATCCTGTACAAAGACTCCCAAGCCCCTTTTGAATTTTATCCCTGTTTTAAAAAATAGTCTACTCTTTTGTTCCTTCTACCAAAGTGCATGACTATACACTTCTTGACACTATTCTATCTGCCACTTCTGGACCCATTCTCCTAATCTCTCTAAGTCCTTCTGCAGACTCCCTGCTTCCTCAACACTACCTGCCTATCCACCTATCTTTATATCATCTGCAAACTTGGCCATAAAGCCATCAATTGTGTCATCCAAATCATTGACATACTGTATAATGTAAAAAGAAGCAGTCCCAACACTGACTGCTGTGTATTACCACTAGCTATGGCAGCCAATCACAAAAGGCTCCCTTAATCCCATTCTTTGCCTCCTGCCAATCACCCAATGCTGTATCCATGCTAGTGTCTTTCCTGTAATTCCTTGCTAAGCAGTCTCATGTGCAGCACCTTGTCAAAGGCCTTCTGAAAATCCAAGTTCACAAAGGCCACCTTTATCCAAACTGTTTGTTATTTCATCAAAGAATTCCAACAGATCTGACTTTGCTGATTTTGGCCTATTTTACCATGTGCCCTCAAGTACCCTGAAACCTTGTCCTTAACCATCGACTTCAACATCTTCCCAACCACTGAGGTCAGCAAACTGGCTTATAATTTCTTTTCTTCTGCCTCCCTCCATTATTGAAGAGGAGTGCCATTTGCAATTTTCCAGTCCTCTGGAACAATGCCAGAATCTAGTGATTCCTGAAAGATCCCTTCAGCCACCTCTTTCAGAATCCTGGGCGTGTTCATCATCTGGTCCAGTTGACTTATCTACCTTCAGACTTCAAACACGAGGAAATCTGCAGATGCTGGGAATTCAAGCAACACACACAAAATGCTGGTGGAACGCAGCGGGCCAGGCAGCATCTATAGGAAGAAGTACAGTCGACGTTTTAGGCCGAGACCCTTAGTCAGGACTAACTGAAAAAAGAGATAGTAAGAGATTTGAAAGTGGGGTGGGGAGATCCGAAATGGTAGCAGAAGACGGCGGGGGGGGGGGGGATGGAGCTAAGAGCTGGACAGTTGATTGGCAAAAGGGATACAAAGCTGGAGAAGGGAGAGGATCACGGGACAGGAGGCCTAGGGAGAAAGAAAGGGGGAGGGGAGCCCAGAGGAAGATGGAGAGCAGGCAAGGAGTGATTGTGAGAGGGACAGAGAGAGAAGAAGAAAAAATGGGGGGAAATAAAAATAAATAAAGGATGGGGTAAGAAGGGGAGGAGGGGCATTAATGGAAGTTAGAGAAATCAATGTTCATGCCATCAGGTTGGAGGCTACTCAGACGGAATATAAGGTGTTGTTCCTCCAACCTGAGTGTGGCTTCATCTCAACAGTAGAGGAGGCCGTGTATAGACATATCAGAATTGGAATGGGATGTGGAATTAAAATGGGTGGCCACTGGGAGATCCTGCTTTCTCTGGCGGACAGAGCGTAGGTGTTCAGCGAAATGGTCTCCCAGCCTGCGTCGGGTCTCGCTAATATATAGAAGGCCGCACTGGACGCAGTATATCACCCCAGCCGACTCACAGGTGAAGTATCGCCTCACCTGGAAGGACTGTCCTGGGCCCTGAATGGTGGTGAGGGAGGAAGTGTAAGGGCATGTGTAGCACTTGTTCCGCTTACAAGGATAAGTGCCGGGAAGGAGATCGGTGGGAAAGGATGGGGGAGACAAATGGACAAGGGAGTCGTATAAGGATCGATCCCTGCAGAAAGTGTTGGCGGGGGGAGATGTGCTTAGCGGTGGGATCCCGTTGGAGGTGGTGGAAGTTACGGAGAATTATATGTTGGATCTGAAGGCTGGTGGGGTGGTAGGTGAGGACAAGGGGAACTGTATTCCTAGTGGGGTGGTGGGAGGATGGGGTGAGAGCAGATGTGCGTGAAATGGGAGAGATGCATTTGAGAGCAGTGTTGATGATGGAGGAAGGGAAGCCCCTTTCTTTAAAAAACGAAGACATCTCCTTCGTCCTGGAATGAAAAGCCTCATCCTGAGAGTAGATGCGGCAGAGACGGAGGAATTGTGAGAAGGGGATGGCATTTTTGCAAGAGACAGGGTGGGAAGAGGAATAGTCCAAGTAGCTGTGAGAGTCCGTAGGCTTATAGTAGACATCAGTAGATAAGCGGTCTCTAGGGATAGAGACAGAAAGATCTAGAAAGGGGAGAGAGGTCAGAAATGGACCAGGTAAATTTGAGGGCAGGGTGAAAGTTGGAGGCAGGGTTAATGAAGTCAACGAGCTCAGCATGCGTGCAGGAAGCAGCGCCAATGCAGTCGTCGATGTAGCGAAGGAAAAGTGGGGGACGGATACCAGTATAGGCTTGGAACAGGGACTGTTCCACAAAGCCAACAAAAAGGCAGGCATATCTGGGGCCCAAACAGGTGTCCAGCATCATTTTCCAGTGGTCCCATATCCACTCTTGCCTCTCTTTTACTCTTTATATATCTGAAAAAACTTTTGGTATCCTCTTTGATATTGTTGGCTAGCTTGAATAAGTCCCTTCAACCACTACCCTCGTCTTCTATGCGCAAGCCAGTTCTGAATCCAAACAGCCAATTTGCCACTGACCTCATGCATCTTAATCTTCTGGATTAGCCTCCCATGAGGGACTTTGTCAAATGCCTTACTAAAATCCGTGTGACACCATCCACTGTCCTACCCTCATCAATCTCTCGTCACCTTGTTAAGGAACTCAATTAAATTGCCAAGACACAACCTGCCCCGCACAAAACCTTGCTGGCTCTCCTTAATTAGACCATGGGTTTCCAAATGCTCATATACTCTATCCCTAAGAATTTTCTCCAGCAATTTCCCTACAACTGAAGTGAGACTCCCCAGTCTATAGTTCCCTGAATTTTCTCTTGCTCCCTTCTTAAATAGAGGTACAACATTAGCCATCTGCCAGTTCTCTAGGACCTCGACTAATAAAGGCAGTGGTTAGAGAGGACGCAAAGATACTAGTCAAAGCCCCAGCAATCTCATCTCTTGCCTCCTTCAATAGCCTGGGGTAAATTCCATCAGGCCCTGGAGACTTATCCATCTTAATACTAATTAGGAGGCTCAACACTTCCTCCTTCTTGACTTCTAACTGCCTGAGCCTATTTATACACTCAACACCGACCTCCTGGCTCTCCATATCCTTTTCCTTAATAAATACTGAAGCAAAGTACTCATTAAATAAATACCTCACTTACATTCTCTGCAAATATTCTCCCCTTTATCCTTGAGGGGTGCCACCCACTCCCTAGTTATCCTCGTGTTCTTGTTGTATGTATAGAATGCCTTGGGATTCATCTTGATACTACTTGCAAAGGACTTGGTTGGTTATAACTAGACTGAACTCCTGCCTCAGCAAGATCCTGGACCTATTGCCACAATAGGTCAATGGCAGACATAGTCTCAGTGGCTCTCCATATGGCTTTAGACCACCTAGACAACACAAACACTTACGTCAGGATGCTGTTCATCGACTATAGCTCAGCATTTAATACCATCATTCCCACAATCCTGATTGAGAAGTTGCAGAACCTGGGCCTCTGTACCTCCCTCTGCACCTCCCTCTGCAATTGGATCCTCTACTTCCTAACCAGAAGACCACAGTCTATGCGGATTGGTGATAACATCTCCTCCTTGCTGATGATCAACACTGCCGCACCTGGGCTGTGTGCTTAGCCCGCTGCTCTTCTCTCTATATACACATGACAATGTGGCTAGGCATAGCTCAAATTCCATCTACAAATTTGCTGACGATACAACCATTGTTGGTAGAATCTCAGGTGGTGACAAGAGGGTGTACAGGAGTGAGATATGCCAGCTAGTGGAATGGTGCTGCAGCAACAACCTGGCACACAACGTCAGTAAGATGAAAGAGCTGATTGTGACTTCAGGAAGGGTAAGACGAAGGAGCACATACCAATCCTCATCAAGGGATCAGAAGTGGAGAGAGTGAGCAGCTTCAAGTCCCTGGGTATCAAGATCTCTGAGGAGCTAACCTGGTCCCAACATATCAATGTTGTCATAAAGAAGGCAAGACAGTGGCTATACTTTATTAGGAGTTTGAAGAATTTGGCATGTCAACAAATACACTCAAAAACCTCTATAGTTGTACCATGGAGAGCATTCTGACAGGCTGCATCACTGTCTGGTATGGAGGGGCTACTGCACAGGAACGAAAGAAGCTGCAGAAGGTTGTAAATCTAGTCAGCTCCATCTTGGGCACTAGCCTACAAAGTACCCAGGACATCTTTAGGGAGCGGTGTCTCAGAAAAGCAGCGTCCATTATTAAAGACCTTCAGCACCCAGGGCATGCCTTTTCTCACTGTTACCATCAGGTAGGAGGTACAGAAACCTGAAGGCACACATTCAGTGATTCAGGAACAGCTTCTTCTCCTCTGACATCTGATTCCTAAATGGGCATTGAAGCTTTGGACACTACCTCACTTTTTTTTAATATACATTATTTCTGTTTTTGCACATTTAAAAAAATCTATTCAATATATGTAATTGATTTACTTGTTTAATTATTATTATGTTTTATTTATTTTTTTCTCTCTCTGCTGGATTATGTATTGCATTGAGCTGCTGCTGCTAAGTTAACAAATTTCATATCACGTGCCGGTGATAATAAACCTGATTCTGATTCTGACTTCTCATGGTTCCTCCCGGCTTTCCTAATTCCCTTCTTTCGTTCTTTGCTGGTTTCTTTATACTCCTCGTGCTTCATTTGATCCTAACTTCCGAAGCTTTCCATACTTTTCCTTTTTTGTCTTGACTAAATTCATCAGCTCTCTGGACATCTAAGATTCTCTTATCTCTCTATCGTTGTCCTTCCTTCTAGCAGGAACATACCTTTCCTGTACTCTGTGCAATTGATCTTTAAACAATTTCCACATGTCTGAAGTGGACTTGCCAGAAGAGAGGTGTTCCCAATTAACACTTCCTGCCTAATGGCCTAATGGCCTTGTAATTTGCCCTACTCCAATTTAAAACTCTTCTGGAAGGCCCATACCTATCCTTATCTATAGCTGTCCTGAAAGTTAAGGAGTTGTGGTCACTGTTGCCTAACTGTTCACCCACTGGAAGGTCAGCTGGCCAGGCTCATTATCCAACACCAGAACCCTCCTCTCATTGTACCATCCACATATCGATTTAACAAACCCTCCTGGATACACTTAACAGATTCAGCCCCACCTAAATAATAATAACTTTACCTTGAACTTCGATCAAGTCATCTTTTTACCTCCATTGCTCCCAGAGGAAAGACTTAGCTCACTCAACCTATCCTCATAAGATGTGCTCTCTGATCCCTATCAGCATCCTGGTAAATCCCATCTGCTCCCTCTCTAAAGCTTCTAAATCCTTCATATAACGTGAATCTGATGGAACACCTCCTGCAGGTATTGCCGATGGTGAGGAGGGTTGTGCCTGTGACGCATTGGACAGAGCCACTTCTCAGTGCAGCTTCTTGCGTTCCTGAGTATTCAAACTACCATAATAGATCATAATGCAACCAGTCAGGATATTTTCAACAGTACCTCTGTAGAATCAGCAATAGTTCTTTTTATGGCATGTCAAAAGATTTGTGGTCACTTTCACTGGTACAAGCACATTTCTGTTTTGATTTTATAAAAACAGATTCCTTTTCAGACTGTTGTAGTAGGTTTAAATGCAAGCCTTAGAGGTTTGTTCCCCAGACTTCAGATGTCCAAGCCACATACGCTTTTTATAAAAAAAGAATGTTGCAGCAAAAATAGGTGCAATTTATACAGCATAGACACAGGTCCTTCACTCAAGCCCTGCACTCGTTGGTACCCACCTAAGATAATCCATTGGCCTGCATGGATGACTACACTCACCATAACTCTAGACTGATTCTATAATCTACAGACTCAATTTCAAGGACTCCACAACTCATGTTCTAAGTATTTATGTTATTTATTTGCACAATTTGTCTTTTACACATTGGTTATTTATTAGTCTTTATACAGAGTTTTCATAAAATTTATATATTTTTTCCTCTGATGTTTGCAAGAAAATGAATCTCAGGGTTGTATATGTACTTTGAGTTTGATATCCCTCTACCCTTTCCCATCCATGTACTTAGCCAAGTGTCTTTTAAATGTTATTGTCCTGACGAAGGGTCTCGGCCCAAAACGTCGACTGTAACTCTTCCTAGAGATGCTGCCTGGCCTGCTGCGTTCACCAGCAACTTTGATATGTGTTGCTTGAAATTCCAGCATCTGCAGAATTCCTCGTGTTTGCACTGCTTTATCCTTCCTGTAATACCATGGGCTCTTGATAAGCAGCCTCATGTGTGGCACCTTGTCAAAAGTTTACTGAAAATCCAAGTGCACATCGTTCATGATTCTCCTTTGTCTATCCTGCCTGTTATTTCTTCAACGAATTCCAACAGATTTGTCAGGCAAGTTTTTCCCTTAAGGAAACCATGCTAACTTCAACCTATTTTATCATGTGCCTCCAAGAACCCGGAAATCACATCCTTAACAATCGACTCCAACATCTTTCCAACCACTGAGGTCAGACTATCAGGCCTAGAATTCCCTTTCTTCTGCCTCCCTCCATTATTGAAGAGTGGAGTGACATTTGCAAATTTCCAGTCCTCTGGAACCATACCAGAATCTAGTGGTTCTTGAAAGATCATTACTGATGCCTCCATAATCTCTTCAGCCACCTCTTTCAGAACCGTGGGGTGAAGTGCATCAGGTCTGGGTGACTTATCTACCTTCAGATCTTTCAGTTTCCCAAGTACCCTCTCCGTTCAACTTCACTCACTTCTGTCCCCTGGTATTCTTGAATGTCTGGCAATCTGCTAATGTCTTCCCCAGTGAAAACTGATGTAAAATACTTACGTAGCCCCCCGGTCAGCCTCAGGGTCGCTCGGCTCACTGTCGTGTAGGGAAGCAGCCCTTGGCCCCGCCACACTGGGTAATTAGTTTGTACGGATGCTGTGTGATGTACCTCACCCCGCCCAAATAACAGACAATACACCAGATATGATTAAATAGTTTACAGTTGATAGATATTACTGGAACTATATAATTAATAGGTATTAAAATATAAAAGGAAAATAAAAGGTGCCACACCTATCAAAGTTCAATCTCTTCGTGCACAAATAGTTGGAGCTCAGGACCCTCCTTCTTCACCCTGCGACCCCTCGGACCACCTCGACCGGCTGCCTGGGACCAACAACGGTGGTTGACCAAACACTCCACACGAGTCCGTCTCCATCTCCTCTCCTTGCCGAACACCCTGGACCTCAGACTCCTGCTTGGGGTCCGACCCCGTTAGCGGACTCACAGCACCTGCTGCATCCTCTGTCTCTCTTTTCCGCTTTCTCTCCAAAAACCCACGCATCATAATATCTTACAGATACACAGAAAGCATAACATCCATCCCAACTTGTTCATGACACCTTATCAGTAACATGATCC
Organism: Mobula birostris; assembly: GCF_030028105.1. Lineage (NCBI taxonomy): Eukaryota > Metazoa > Chordata > Chondrichthyes > Myliobatiformes > Myliobatidae > Mobula > Mobula birostris. Next base: position 9,386,512 of record NC_092390.1, read on the forward strand.
AAACAAACTGCTAGCGGGAGGACTTTCTCAGCAGTTAACATAACAAAGAAGCCCTTTCAATTAATACATAACAAATAAGCCATTTTAATTAGACTCCGCAGTGACATAAAAAAAAAAGAAACCCCTTACACTTATTCAGTTCATCTGCCATTTTCTTGACCCCCCCCCCACCCCCGTTACTACCTTCCCAGCATCATTTTCTGGTGGTCTGATATCCATTCTTGCCTCTCTTTTAGTCTTTGTATATCTGTAGAAAGGTTTGGTATCCTCTTCAGTTTTGTTGGCTAGCTTACCTTTGTATTCCATCTTTTCCTTCCTTATGACTTTTTTAGTTGTATTTTGTCATTTTTTTTTAAAACCCCAATCCTCAATTTCCCATTAATGGTTGCTGTATTATATGCCCTCACTTTGGCTTTTATATTGGCTTTGACTTTTCTTGAAAACTAAGGATGCATCATCCTGACTTTAGTAAATTTTTTATTTGGGATAAATGTACAGTTGTCCCCTGCTTTTCAAACGTTTGCTTTACGAAACCTCACTGTTACGAAAGACCTACATTAGTACCCTGTTTTCGCTTTCAGAAGGTGTTTTCACTGTTACGAAAAAAAAGCAGTGTGTGAGAAAAAATCAGCGCGTGATAAAAGGCAGTGCGTGCCCCAAGCAGCCGCTGTCCCCCGGATTCGGAATGGCATTGCTTAAACACAAGCCTGTGAGCAGTCGTTTGCAAGATGAGTTCTAAGGTATCGGAACACTTAGCATAAAACTAGACATAATTAAGCGTTTTGATCATGGTGAACGAAGTAAGGACAACGTGAGTTTGGCTTGTGGAAGCTGACGAAGATGATGTTGAAGAGGTTTTGGCATCCCATGACCAAGAACTGATAGATGAAGAGCTGATGCAATTGGAAGAGGAAAGGATAACAATCGAAATCGAATGAGTAATGATAAAGTACGACTTTAATTTTGAAAGGGTACGTCGGTTTAGGAGATATTTGCAGGATGGTTTGAGTCCTTACAAAGAACTGAATGATAGAAAAACGCTTGAGGCTCAGCAGTCAAGCAAGCCTTCCACGTCAGCCACAGCAGACAACGAACCTCGACCTTTGACATCAAGGCGGGCAGAGATACAAGAAGATAAGCTGCCTGTTCTAATGCAGGGGTCCCCAACCTTTCTTGCAATGCGGACCAGTTTAGTATTGACAATATTCTTGCAGACCGGCTGACTGGTGGGGCGGGGGGCGGTAGGGTTGCCAACGGACAAGAGTAGCAGTCAAATAGGTTGTGTTTACCTTGAGAAAGACTATAATGACCATGGAGCCTTGTGTGGGCACCTATGTGTGCATGCATGACATGCACATGTGTGTACGTGCCCATTTTTTCCTACAAATCGTTTATGGCAATTCTGTTCAGTGAAACTACACTGTACATACATTATTTCTACTTTATATAGGCTGTGTATTTTATCGTATCATTCTTGCTTTTACTATATGTTAGTGTTATTTTAGGTTTTATGTAACCGCATGAATATAGTGGTAAGTCACTTATAAGTCAATAACATCATAACATTTTATGTAATGTTTGGATATTAAACAAACAGGACATACTTTCCTCATATGAACATATAAAATCATTGCAACACACCAATATTGCTGAATCAGTGGGAGCCCTGGGCTTGTTTCCCTGCAACAACACGGTCCCATCGAGGGGTGATGGGAGACAGCGATACTCGATGGGGGTTCCTTATGTCCAGTCTATTCTGCAAATTAGTTTTCATTGCATTGGTTGCAGAAAACCCCGCTTTGCAGAGCTATGTTGGAAATGGAAGCAACATTTTCAGTGCTTTCGTGGCTATTTCAGGATATTTAGCCTTGACTTGATCCAGAATGCCGGCAGAGACGTTATGTCAAACATACTTTTCAGCCCCCCGTCATTTGCAAACTCGAGGAGTTGATCTTCCCGCGCTGACATGGATGACGCATGGGTAATGACCTCACATACGTTCAAGCTCAACAGTGACAGGGAATGAGGAAAGGTGCAGCTGACTCATATCGTTTCCTTGCGGCCTGGTAGCACCTGCTTTGTGGCCCGGTACCGGTCCACGGCCTGGTGGTTGGGGACCACTGCTCTAATGGAAACAGAGGACGAGATGACACCCCAGTGTCCCACCATCCCAACCCCCAGGACACGGGCAGATACCGATTCGCGGAGAATGCAACGGTAGCCGGGAGGCACACAGCACATCTTTAAGAAAAAAGCCGAAATAAATATGCTAATTAGTTAGGTGCCGCCGACACGTAATTGTCAGCCCAGACGGCGCATCAGAAATCGGCACTGATCTGGGCTGACAATTACGTGTCGGGTGGCACCTAATTAATTAGCATGTTTATTTCGCTTTTTTCTTAAAGATGTGCTGTGTGTCTCCCGGCTACCACTGCATTCCTGCCTGCTTTGCGGCAATGTATTGCTCGGCAGCCTGGAGGGTGGGGGCCACTGCACCATCCCAACCTGCGACGACTCAGTCTAACATACCATCATCAGTGTGCTGGGCAAGCTATCTTCCTGATTCCCGTAAGTGATAGTACACTGTACATAAATTATTTCTACTTTATATAGGCTGTGTATTTTTATGTGTTATTTGGTATGATTTGGCAGCTTCATAGCTTAAAGGTTACTGAAGAGAGCGTTCTTGCCAACAGCGCTTACGTGAGATTTTCTGCCGACGACGCTTGCGTGAGATTTTCGCTATGGAGAACTGTGCAGTAATGATTGTGGAAAAGTATTTCTACTTTATATAGGCTGTGTATTTATCATATCATTCCTGCTTTTACTATATGTTACCGTTATTTTAGGTTTTATGTGTTATTTGGCATGATTTGGTAGGTTATTTTTGGGTCTGCGAATGCTCACAAAATTTTCCCATATAAATAAATGGTAATTGCTTCTTCGCTTTATGACATTTCAGCTTACGAACCGTTTCATAGGAATGCTCTACCTTCGGATGGTGGGGGAAACCTGTATCCTGTGCCTTCCGAACTGTGCCCAGAAGCTCCAGCATTGCTATTCTGCTGTCATCCCTGCTAGTGCCACTCCCAATCAATTTAGGCCAGGTTCTCTCTCATGCCTCGATAATTCCCTTTCCTCCACTGTGTTACTGATGCATCAGACCTTAGCTACTCCTCCTCCTCAAATTGCACTGTGAATTTTATCATCATAGAATTACAAGCTGCATCACTTCATGGTATGGAAACTGCATTGCGGCAGTCAGGAAGTCTCCAGAACAGGTAGTCAAAACTGCCCAACAAATCTCCAGCAATTGCTTGCATTATCTTCAAGAACATGTATACAGAAGGGCACAGGAAAAGGGCCAGTAACATCACCGAGGACCTCATCCACTCTGCTCATGCACTATTTGTCCCACTCCCATCAGGGAGGAGGTTACATAGCATCCAAGCCAGGACCAGCCACCTAAATGGTTACTGCCCCCAAGCAGCGAGGCTGGTCAACTCCTCTACCCACTAACTGACCCTGCCAAGCCCCCAACCACCACTACATCATAATTTTCTATCAGACACTCCTGTGCCTAGCATCAGTTTGTGAACATACAATCGTTCTATGTATATAAGCTAACTTGTGTACTTGTACATTACTGTACAAAAGTCTTAGACACCCTAGATGTTTTGTATGGTTTCTGATGGTATGATCTCCACAGAGCCCTAATCTCTATGTCATTGAGACTGTCTAGGATTACCTGGAGAGACAGAAGCAAGTGAGACAGCCAAAGTCTGCAGAAGAACTGTGGCATGTTCTCCAAGATGCTTGGAACAACCTGCCAGCCAATTTTTTTTTATATAAAACTATCCGACCCATCCTACCTGTTATTTCGATTTTGCCTTTCAATACTTTACCTGACATCTACCTTCTGGTAGAGAATTGATGCAGTTTCAAAGGCAAAGGGCGGTCACAGGAAATATTGATTTGATTGAGTATTTTTACTGCTTGCTGCTCTTTATCGTAATTGCTTTGATATTTAGAAACTTTTTATTATTTTTGAAAGCATCTTCACATTTCAGAACTTGGTTTACATGGGTAAGTGCAGGGAGGAATGGGGTGAAAGCACGGATGAATGTGTGGCTGGGGAGATGGTGCAGGGAACAGGGTTTCAAGTTCTTGGATCATTGGAACCTTTTCTGGGCAAGGGGTGACCTGTACAAGAGGGACAGGCTGCACCTAAACTGGAGGGGAACTAATACCCTGGCCAGGAGGTTTGCTGATGCTACTCGGGAGTATTTAAACTCATTTTGCAGGGGTCTGGGAACTGGTGCACCAAATCAGTGAGGGAGGGATCGGACCAGAAGGTAAGATGTCAGGTAATTGAAAGGCAAAATGGAAATAACAGGTAGGATGGGTCGGATAGTTTTGAAGTGTGTGTTCTTTAATGCTAAGAGTATTATGGGTGTTTTTGATTTACTTTTTAGCTGGTTTGGCACAATATTTTGGGCTGAAGGGCTTGTTCCTGTGCTGTACTAGGTTCTTTGTGCTTAAGACTTTCGCACAGTACTGTATCTATTAAGTTTTTTTCTATTATTAGTGTTCTTATTTTTTTTTGCTGCATCAGATCCAGAGTAACAATTATTCCGTTCTCCTGTACACTTGTGTACTGGAAAATGATATTAAACTATCTTGAATCCTTCTCACATCTATTCTTTTCCTCAGCTGCCTATCACCTCTCTCTGGTACTCATCCTACTTCTGTGCTTTCTCTCCTCTCCTGTCTGATTACTTATTCAGCCCTTTACCTCTTCCAGCAATTATCTCCAAGCTGCTCACTTCGTTCCTCTTCCCACTCACCTGGTCTCATCCTTCGCCTGCCAGCTTGTACTCCTCACCCTCCACATCTGCCCTCTTCTTTTCTAGTCCTGATGAGGGGTTTCTGGCCCACTGCTTCGACTGTTTATTCCCCTCCATCAATACTGCCTGACTTGTTGAGTTCCTCCAGCATTTTGTGCGCATTGCTTAGAATGTCTTGCTGTTGCAGTCAGTTTGTTAGGAAGAGGCGCCACCTTATGGCGGTATTAATTATTCTTGCAATTGGTCCTTTAGGGTGCTGCTGTCGTTGATCCTTTCCAGCTGTCCGAGAAACCGGCAGAGGGACAGAATCCATCCGGTGCAACAGCGTGTTGCACACCGAGCAAGGGTTGCTGATGAATCACCTGCATCCACCAGAGGAAAGAGATTTACTTGCTTAGATAATCAGCAAACTTAATGTCTGTGAATGATCGGAGGGAAGACAGAGGTTGGCTTGAAGGGGGTCAGAATTGAATACCGCATCATCGTGCCTTCTTCGCCACTCCATCTACAGGAATAGTGCAGCAGCCATCTCATTGTCCCCGAGTGATTGTGGGGCTGCCAAGGTCATTTATTGCCCCCTGCAGCTGGTCCTGCTGAATTCAACGTTAATTTTAAATGATGCTGTTTTAGAAACTCCCAGGAGTTTGTGTTGAGTGCGCCTGTGACAAGATGACAGTGCACAACAGTCCAACACATACTTCATGGGCAATGTCGATGGAACGTGATTTTGCTTTTTAATCTACCTGTGGGGGGGGGGGGGAATTCCTCTTCTTAGGTGAATGGGACTCCATTCTGAGAGCTATTGGCACCAACAAAGTTTAAAGTACAGTAATTATTGTATGTATATTTAATACAACCTTGAGAGATCTCCTTTCAGGCAGCCGCAAAACAAAGGACCCATTAAAAAGCAAAGACCGTCAAACATCCAATTTGCAGAGAGAGAAAAATAAAACAATAAAAGCAAGCAAATAGCATTTAGAACTGAAGTGTTAAGAAAACGAGGCCACAGATGCAAAGCCAGGCATCAATTCAGCCAGAGCAGGCCACAGAGTCAGTGCAACACAGAGCTGAGTCAACATTGCAGGGCTGCAAGCAGAACCTCTGGTCCCGATGCCCTGACCACATCTCAGTTCTTACCAGATTATAGAGAAGGCTCAAAGCTCACGCCTTCAGGCTGGCTAGGGTTCTGGATACAGCGCAGGGCTGAGGCTTATACTTGGACAAGAGTTGACCACTTGAATCTCCAAGCCATAGAAGGCTGCAGAGTCATTCTCGTTAATGAAGACTGCAGTTGGTAGTCCAAGCCTCAGATAGCTAGAGGGAGCAGAGTACATTGCTGTTTGATGACTATATGTAAAGTGAGTGCTTCAGCCATTGTGCTCGCCAACTTTGTCTGTGACCTTTGATCTGTGTGAATCTTGCCCTGTGGGATGGACAAGGAGTAAAAAGATTAGCCATGCAATTGGATAGCTGATCAGACTCACAAAGCTCCTTAGCCAACTTCTGCTTCACTCTTTGTGTTATGATTGGTATAAACATAGAAACATAGAAAATAGGAGCAGGAGTAGGCCATTCGGCCCTTTGAGCCTGCACCGCTATTTATTATGATCATGGCTGATCATCCAACTCAGAATCCTGCACCAGCCTTCCCTCCATACCCCCTGATCCCCGTAGCCACAAGGGCCATATCTAACTCCCTCTTAAATATAGCCAATGAACCGGCCTCAACTGTTTCCTGTGGCAGAGAATTCCACAGATTCACCACTCTCTGTGTGAAGAAGTTTTTCCTAATCTCAGTCCTAAAAGGCTTCCCCTTTATCCTCAAACTGTGACCTCTCATTCTGGACTTCTCCAACATCGGGAACAATCTTCCTGCATCTAGCCTGTCCAATCCCTTTAGGATTTTATACGTTTCAATCAGATCCCCCCTCAATCTTCTAAATTTCAACAAGTATAAGCCTAGTTCATCCAGTCTTTCATCATATGAAAGTCCTGCCATCCCAGGAATCAATCTGGTGAACCTTCTTTGTACTCCCTCTATGGCAAGGATGTCTTTCCTCAGATTAGGGGACCAAAACTGCACACAATACTCCAGGTGTGGTCTCACCAAGGCCTTGTACAACTGCAGTAATACCTCCCTGCTCCTGTACTCGAATCCTCTTGCTATAAATGCCAGCATACCATTGGCCTTTTTCACCGCCTGCTGTACCTGCATGCCCACTTTCAATGACTGGTGTATAATGACACCCAGGTCTCGTTGCACCTCCCCTTTTCCTAATCGGCCACCATTCAGATAATAATCTGTTTTCCTATTTTTGCCACCAGAGTGGATAACTTCACATCTATCCACATTAAATTGCATCTGCCATGAATTTGCCCACTCACCCAACCTATCCAAGTCACCCTGCATCCTCTTAAGCATCCTCCTCACAGCTAACACTGCCACCCAGCTTCGTGTCATCCGCAAACTTGGAGATGCTGCATTTAATTCCCTCGTCTAAGTCATTAATATATATTGTAAACAACTGGGGTCCCAGCACTGAGCCTTGCGGTACCCCACTAGTCACTGCCTGCCATTCTGAAAAGGTCCCGTTTATTCCCACTCTTAGCTTCCTGTCTGCTAACCAATTCTCTATCCACGTCAATACCTTACCCCCAATACCGTGTGCTTTAAGTTTGCACACTAATCTCCTGTGTGGGACCTTGTCAAAAGCCTTTTGAAAATCCAAATATACCACATCCACTGGTTCTCCCCTATCCACTCTACTAGTTACATCCTCAAAAAATTCTATGAGATTCGTCAGACATGACTTTCCTTTCACAAATCCATGCTGACTTTGTCCGATGATTTCACCGCTTTCCAAATGTGCTGTTATCACATCTTTGATAACTGACTCCAGCAGTTTCCCCACCACCTACGTTAGGCTAACCGGTCTATAATGCCCCGGTTTCTCTCTCCCTCCTTTTTTAAAAAGTGGGGTTACATTAGCCACCCTCCAATCCTCAGGAACTAGTCCAGAATCTAACAAGTTTTGAAAAATTATCATTAATGCATCCACTATTTCTTGGGCTACTTCCTTAAGCACTCTGGGATGCAGACCATCTGGCCCTGGGGATTTATCTGCCTTTAATCCCTTCAATTTACCTAACACCACTTCCCTACTAACACGTATTTCGCTCAGTTCCTCCATCTCACTGGACCCTCTGTCCCCTACTATTTCTGGAAGATTATTTATGTCCTCCTTAGTGAAGACAGAACCAAAGTAATTATTCAATTGGTCTACCATGTCCTTGCTCCCCATAATCAATTCACCTGTTTCTGTCTGTAGGGGACCTACATTTGTCTTTACCAGTCTTTTCCTTTTTACATATCTATAAAAGCTTTTACAGTCAGTTTTTATGTTCCCTGCCAGTTTTCTCTCATAATCTTTTTTCCCCTTCATAATTAAGCCCTTTGTCCTCCTCTGCTGAACTCTGAATTTCTCCCAGTCCTCAGGTGAGCCACTTTTTCTGGCTAATTTGTGTGCTTCTTCTTTGGAATTGATACTATCCCTAATTTCTCATCAGCCACGGGTGCACTACCTTCCTTGATTTATTCTTTTGCCAAACTGGGATGAACAATTGTTGTAGTTCATCCATGCAATCCTTAAATGCTTGCCATTGCATATCCACCGTCAATCCTTTAAGTGTCATTTGCCAGTCTATCTTAGCTAATTCACGTCTCATACCTTCAAAGTTACCCCTCTTTAAGTTCAGAACCTTTGTTTCTGAATTAACTATGTCACTCTGCATCTTAATGAAGAATTCCACTATATTATGGTCACTCTTACCCAAGGGGCCTCTCACGACAAGATTGCTAATTAACCCTTCCTCATTGCTCAAAACCCAGTCTAGAATAGCCTGCTCTCCAGTTGGTTCCTCGACATGTTGGTTCAAAAAACCATCCAGCATACATTCCGAGAAATCCTCTTCCTCAGCACCCTTACCAATTTGGTTCACCCAATCTACATGTAGATTGAAATCACCCATTATAACTGCTGTTCCTTTATTGCACACATTTCTAATTTCCTGTTTAATACCATCTCCGACCTCACTACTACTGTTAGGTGGCCTGTACACAACTCCCACCAGCGTTTTCTGCCCCTTAGTGTTATGCAGCTCTACCCATATCGATTCCACATCTTCCCGGCTTGTCCTTCCTTTCTATTGCGTTAATCTCATCTGTAACCAGCAACGCCACCCCACCTCCTTTTCTTTCATGTCTATCCCTCCTGAATATTGAATATCCCTGAACGTTGAGCTTCCATCCTTGGTCACCCTGGAGCCATGACTCTGTGATCCCAACTATATCATAATCATTAATAACAATCTGCACTTTCAATTCATCCACCTTGTTACGAATGCTCCTTGCATTGACACACAAAGCCTTCAGGTGCTCTTTCACAACTCTCTTAGCCCTTATACAATTATGTTGAAAAGTGGCCCTTTTTGATGCTTGCCCTGGATTTGTCAGCCTGCCACTTTTACTTTTCTCCTTACTACTTTTTGCTTCTACCCTCACTTTACACCCTCTGTCTCTCTGCACTGGTTCCCATCTCCCTGTTGTGAAGTAACCTCCTCTCGCCTAGCCTCTTTAATTTGATTCCCACCCCTCAACCATTCTAGTTTAAAGTCACCTCAGTAGCCCTTGCTAATCTCCCTGCCAGGATATTGGTCCCCCTAGGATTCAAGTGTAACCCGTCCTTTTTGTACAGGTCACGCCTGCGCCAAAGAGGTCCCAATGATCCAAAAACTTGAATCCCTGCCCCCTGCTCCAATCCCTCAGCCACGTATTTATCCTCCACCTCATCGCATTCCTACTCTCACTGTCGCGTGGCACAGGCTGTAATCCCGAGATTACTACCTTTGCGGTCCTTATTCTCAACTCCCTTCCTAGCTCCCTATATTCTCCTTTCAGGACCTCATCCCTTTTCCTACCTATGTCATTGGTACCTATATGTACCACGACCTCCGGCTCCTCACCCTCCCACTTCAGGATATCTTGGACACGATCAGAAATATCCCGGACCCTGGCACCAGGGAGGCAAACTACCATCCGGGTCTCTGGACTGCGTCCACAGAATCGCCTATCTGACCCCCTTACTATCGAGTCCCCTATCACAACTGCCCTCCTCTTCCTTGCCCTACCCTTCTGAGCTACAGAGCCGGACTCTGTGCCAAAGGCACGGCCACTGTCGCTTCCCCCGGGTAAGCTGTCCCCCCCAACAGTGCTCAAACAGGAGTACCTGTTGTTAAGGGGCACAGCCACCGGGGTACTCCCTATTACCTGACTCCTCCTCTTCCCCCTCCTAGCCGTGACCCACTGGTCTGCCTCCCGTGGCCCTGGTGTGACCACCTGCCTGTAACTCCTATCAACTCCTCACTCTCCCTGACCAGACGAAGGTCATCGAGCTGCAGCTCCAGTTCCCTAACACGGTCCCTTAGGAGCTGCATCTCGGTGCACTTGGCGCAGATGTAGACGTCCAGTAGGCTTGGAGACTCCAGGGCCTCCCACATCCGACACCGAGAACAGCAAACTGCCTCTCTCCTCAAATAACAACAGAAAATGAGTACCAAACCTTCCTCTCCTCGCCTCGCCCGTTTCCGCTGAAGCTCTTACGTCTTCACTCTGCTCCCCTGTATGAGGCTCTGTTCCTTTGAAATCGGCCACGCTGCACTGCCCGACGTCACACGCCTGCGCAGTCCCGCCTCTCAACGCCGATGGAGAAAAACAACCGAAAATTTCAAAATTGTCTTCCTCCGCACTCCCGCTCCAACTCTCAGACTTCCTTCTTCGAATCAAACCCGAAGCAGGAGATAAAGATTCACTATGGAAATTCCTGATGCTTTTCCCATACAATAAACACAATTGAGTAAATGACTGTGTGTGTGTATAATCATTGGCTATCTCTGTCAAGGTTTCAGCTCACACTTAATTGTTATCGGGAACAACGTGGGAGTTAGAAGTTGGATTAGAATTTAAGGGTCAGAAATGTGGGGGAGTCCAGCTCCGGGCACTCCGTGGGTCAAAAGGCCCAATGCTTGTGAGGCAGGTGGAGGCAATCTGGCCAGGTGTTGGAGGGGCGGAGTGTTTTGTGTGTGTAAGTGTAAAGGTGGGTGTGTAGTAGGGAAGAAAGGGCCATGTTCTGTTACTGTTGATGCTTGTGTTGTCTTGTTGAACATTGTGGGTATGCTATGTTGGTGCCAGAATGTGCGGCAACACTTATGGCCTGTCCCCAACACATCCTTGGGTTGTATTGTTTGTTAACACAAAAGATGCATTTCACTGTATATGATAAATATAAAATCATCTGACAAAAGGGTGGTTGAAGATCAAGTCCTTGTATTTATGGTTTACAAGGCAGCAATGCTCTTCTCTCCCCTCTAGGTTTGGATTATCTGTAGCAAATGCCCTAAAGCACTGAAGAGATAGTACTAACATCTGTCTCTGCAAAATCCACTGGTGCATTGGGTAATCCAGTGCCCTTCCCAGACGAACATCAATGTCCAGGCCAATTTTTTTGTATTTTTAATACCTACTTCTAGAGAAGAACCCAGTTGAGCTCCCTTTACAATGTCCGATCGAATATCAGGGCAGGAAGAAAATACAAAAAGCTCTTGTGAGACTCCCATAAAACACCTGCCTGGGAGGTCCAACAACAGTTAGGTAAAGAATATAGCCTACTGACCATTAAAATAGTATGGACAAGTCATCAAGCTAAAGGCAGAAACTTTATGCATGTGATAAAACACTAGAGGACACACAAAAATACAGTACAGGCCTTTCAGCCCACAATGTGCTGACCTTTTAATCTGCTCTAAGATCAATATAACTTGCCTCCCACATAACCGTTCATTGTTCTATCATCAATGTGCCTATCTAAGTCTCTTAAATACGCTAACATATCCTCCTCTACCACCACCTCTGGTAACACATTCCATTCATCCCACCACTCTCTTTGTAAAAAAAAACTACCTTTGACATCCCCCTATATTTAAATCCTTAAAATTATTCTCCACTCGTATTAGCCATTTCTCCCGATCTATTGAGTACCCTCTTATCCTCTTTCACCCAAGCTCAATTTATCCTCATAAGACATCAGATTCATGCTCTCCAATCCAGGCAGCATCCTAGTAAATCACTGCATTCTCACTAAAACTTCCACATCTTTCCTATAATGAAGTGACCAGAACTGAATACAATAATAATCTGTAAGAGATGCAGCAAGTGACTAAGTAGGTAAGTGCAAAATGAGCTCACTGTTAAAAGATGGAACAGAGAACAGAGAGAAATGGCACAGTTCTAATGACTTCAATGGAGGGATTTGAGTGCCTCCATCTTCACCTGTTTCATTCTATTTTCTGTTATCTGATCAAAAGACAGCACCATTTTGCTACCCCAGTTCCACATGCACTAATCTTATTCATCTGCTGTTTGATGCTTTACTGAAAATCTAAATACAACACATTCATCGGTTCTCCCTCATCCACTTCACTAAATATATCCTCAAGGAACTCTTCCATTCTCTCCACTCCACTACTGTAATGATTTGGTGTTAAGATTCAGTCTGATTTCACACTGAGCAGTACTGTGCAGAGTTTATTCTGCAGTCTTGCTCCACGTGGTAGACTCATTGTACAAACAGTGGCATTTACTGTATTGATTCTACACTTTTGAGAAACATTGTGCAGGGGTTCACAACCTTTTTTATGCCATGGATCAATACCACTAAGCAAAGGGTCCGTGTCTGTCAGGTTGGGAACCCCTGTTAGGGGTATTTATTACAGCCTGATTTTTACCTTACTAGGGAATACAGTGATATTCATTGCACTAATTGATTCCATAATGGTACAAACTGGCAAAGGAACATATATCATGTAGTGCAATTCCATACTTGTTCTTTTGTGTTAACACACTACTAGAATATTAGACCATAAGACACATGAACAGAATTGGGCCATTTGGCTGTCGAGTCCGCTCTCTAATTTCATCATGGCTGATCTATCAGTACCAATCTCCTGCCTTCTCCCTGCATCCCTTCCATGCCCTGACTAATCAAGAATCTATCTACCTCTGCCTTAAATATACTCAATGACTTCGCCTCCACAGCCACCTGTGGCAACAAATTCCACCGATTCACTACACCCTGGCTAAAGAAATTCCTCCTCATCTCCATTCTAAGAGGACACCCCTCTATTCTGAGGCTGTGTCTGCTGGTCTTAAAAACCCTTGCCCTAGGAAAAATCCTCTTCATATCCACTCTATTGAGGATTTTAAAACATTTGCTAGGTTTCAATGAGGTCACCCCTCATTCTTCTGAATTCCAGTGAGTAGAGGCCCAGAACCATGAAAACAAGCCTTTAAATATAACCATATCACAAGCCTTTCAATCACGAATCATTTTCATGAACCTCCTTTGAACCCTTTCCAATGTCAGACATCCTTTCTAAGACTGTTCAAAATACTCCAGGTGAGGCCTCACCAGTGCTTTATAAAGCCTCAACATTATATCCTTGCTTTTATAGTCCTCTTCAAATGAATACTAACATCACATTTGCCTTATTCACCACTGACTCAACCTGTAAATTAAACTTTAGGGAATCCTGCATAAGGAATCCTAAGACTCTTTGCACCTCAGAATTTTGAATTTTCTCTTCATTTAGAAAAATCAATGCTTTTATATCTTCTACCAAAGTGCATACTTCTATGAGCATACAAGTGCATGATTTTGCAAATGCGGAATACTTATTCAGCTTGTCCACCATTTCCATTACTACCTCTCCAGTGGTCTGATATCTACTCTCACCTCTTTTTAACACTTTATATATTTGAAGAAACTTTTGATATCTTTCTTTAATGCTATTGGCTAGCTTACCTTTGTATTCCATATTTTCTTCACAACTTTCCCAACACCATATTCCATCTGCCACTTCTTTGCCCATTTTCCTAATATGTCTAAGACTTTCTGTAGACTCTACTTCCTCAGAACTGCCTGCTACTCCACCTATTGTCTATAAACTTGGTCACAAAGCCACCAATTCCATCATCCAAGTCATTGACTTGGAAAAAGAAGCAGTCTCAACATAGACCCTTGTGGGACACTACTCACCAGCAGCCAACCAGAAAACGTTCCCTTTATTCCCACACTTTGCCTCCTGCTAATCAGCCACTATTTTATCCATGCTAGAATCTTTCCTGCAATACCACAAGCTCATAACTTGTTAAGCAGTCTCATGTGTGGCACCTTGTCATAGGCCTTCTGAAAATCCAAGAACACAACATTCACTGGTTCTCCTTTGTCTATCTTGCTTCTTATTTCTTTAAGGAAATCCACCAGATTTGTCCGGCAATATTTTTCCCTTGAGGAAACCATGCTGACTATAGCCTAGTTTATTATGTGCCTCTAAGTAACCTGAAACCACATCCCTAACAATCAACTCAAACATCTTCCCAACTATTGAGGTCAGACTAATTGGCCTACAATATCCTTTCTTTGACCTCTCTTCCCTTCTTGAAGAGTGAAGTGATAATTGCAATTTTCCAGTCCTCCAGACCCATGCCAGAATCTAGTGATTCTTGAAAGATCATTACTAATGCCTCCATAATCTCTTCAGCCACATCTGCGGTGGTCCAACTGACTCATCCACTTCAGACTTTTCAATCTCCCAAGAACTTTCTCCATATTAATGCAACTTAAAACAATTCTTCCCCCTGACACTCTCAAACTTCTGGCATACGGTTAGTTTCTTCCACAGTAAAGACTGATGCAAAATACTTATTCAGCTTGTCCACCATTTCCTTGTCCTGCATTACTACATATTCAGCAGTCCAATATCTACTCTCACCTCTCTTTTACCTTTTATGTATTTGAAGAAACCTTTGATATCCTTCTTTAATGCTATTGTCTAGCTTGTCTTCATATTTCATCTTTTCTTCATGACATTTTTTAGTCTCAATCTTCTAACTTTCCACTAATTTTTGTTCTATTACATGCCCGCTCTTTGGCTTTGATTTCTCGTTGGCCACGATTGATTCATTTTGCCTTTAGCATACTTCTTCCTCTTTGGGATATATATATATATATATATATATATATATATATATATTCTGCACCTTCCAAATTGCTTCTGGAAATTCCAGCCATTGTTGCTCTGCCATCATCCCTGCCAGAGTTCTTTCCCAACCAATTTTAGCTAGCTCCTCTCTCATTCTTCTGTAATTTCCTATCTACTTATTCATTTACAGGATGTAGGCATCTCCAGCTTAGCCAGCATTTATTGCCCCATTCCTAGTTGCTCTTGAGAAGGTGATGATGTGCTGCCTTCTTGAACCGCTGCTGTCCCTGAGGTGTAGGGATACTCATAGTGCTGTTAGGGAAGAAATACCACGATTTTAAACTATTGCCAATGAAGGAACAGCAAAATGTTTCCAAGTCAGGATGGTGAGTGGCTTGGAGGGGGAATTTCCAAGTGGTGGTGTTCCCAGGTTTCTGCTGTTCCCGTCCTTCTAGATGGTAGTGTTCGAGGGTCTGGAAGTCCACCGTAACACTGATACATCTGACTTAACTTCTCCTTCTCAAATTGCAGGATGAATTCTGTCATATTATGATCACTCTTCCCCCAAGCGTTCCTTTATCTTAAGCTCTTGAACTCTGGTTCATTGCACAATGCCCATTCCAGAATAGCAACAAGCTGCTCTAAAAAGCCATCTGTTTAGGTATTCAGGAATTTTCCCTCTTGGGATCCAGCACCGCCCTGATTTTTCCTATCTACCTGCATATTGACATCCCCCATAAATATTGTAACATTTCCCTTATGGCATACTTTTCTATCTCCCATTGTAACTTGTAGACTACACCTCTACTACTGCTAAGGGGTCTGTATGTAATTCCCATCAGGGTCTTCTTACCCTTGTAGTCCCTTAGCTCTTCCCACAATGATTCAACACCTATGGCTCCTCTTTCTGCTGGAAGCTCGTTCCACACAGCTACCACTCTCTGAGTAAATAAGTTCCCCCCTCATATTACCCCTAAACTTTTGCCCTTTAACTCTCAACTCATGTCCTCTTGTTTGAATCTCCCCCACTCTCAATGGAAATAGCCTATCCATGTCAGCTCTATCAATCCCTCTCATAATTTTAAATACCTCTATCAAGTCCCCGCTGAACCTTCTACCCTCCAAATAAAGACCTAACTTGTTTAACCTTTCTCTGTAACTTAGGAGATGAAACCCTTCCTGTCTGTCCTTTTGATACAATGTGTATCCTTGGACATTAAGCTCCCAGCTATAATCTTCCTTCAGCCACAATTCGGTGATCCCCATGCCAATCTGTAACTGTGTTACAAGTTCATCTACCTTACTCCATATACTGCACACATTCAAATATAGCACCTTCAAGTCCTGTATTCACCCTTTTCGATTTTGCCCACCTTTTACACTGCGATTCATCCTGCTGACTGTGAAAGAGTCTAACTCTCGACTATTTTATATCACAGTCCAATGCAAAATGCTACAATGTTTTCTCTTGTTCTGGGTATGTTTAAAAATTTACAAAAGTGCGGGGTTTGATTTGTGATTTTACACTCTGGAGATTAGCACAGGTTTTCAATCATTCCACAGTGATTATGCAGTAAAAACATTATATGTGTGACCACAATGAGGGATCATGTCCCCTTTCTGCTGCACCCTGTAGGGAGGATGGGTGTAGGTTGGGGAGCTTGATATTTCGTACAGACTTTACCCTTCATCTTTCTTGGCAATGAAGATTTAAAAATCATTGTTCAATCAATACTGCATATAATTACCATCTGTTATAGTCATGGGGCACTTCTCCTGCTACACATTTTCATTTAACCACTCTGTGAAGACAATACTCAATCCCACAACAGAAATCTGACTGAAAGTCACTTTGATTCTAAATCTCTTGAACTTTCCATCATTCAGATCAATAGCATTGAATTATTTCACAGTAGTTGTGAAGTCCAAACACAGGATAGAGAGGGCTGAGGAGGAGACGGGGAAGTGGAGAAAAGCAGAGGTCTCAGATCTGTGTCTTGCACACAGCAATATTTCTGATAATGATGATTCTACTGGATCAGAAGCCATACCTTGGTTACAGGACTTGCAACATAGGGTCAGGAACCCATGGGGGACAGGAAGAGAGAGAGAGCACTGGCAGGGGTGGAGCCATGTCATAGCTGTGGCTACTCCACCTCCTTCCAACTGCAGTCTGCTGCAACACATCACACACCCACACACTCTTAAGAAATACAGGACTATGCTTATGGAATTCATTACTACAGACATCTGTGGAGGCCAAGTCAATGGGTATATTTAAAGCAGAGGTTGGCAGGTCCTTGACTAGTAAGGGTGTTAAATGTCACAGGAAGAAGGCAGGAGAATGGGGTTCAGAGATGGAATAGCAGACACAATTGGCCACATGGCTTAATTCTGCTCCTACGTCTTGTTGTCTAAGCCATTCAACCCCTTCTGCATTCTCTGGATTGCAGTGTGATCACATCTGATCACTAACTTCACACTACTTCCTATAACTCCCTTATTTTGACTCTCTTCCTATGCGTACATTCCATGACCATTCTGCACCTCCTATCTACCGCTTGTAGCAAGGGAAGATTGCCATCGACAGTTGAATGGTGTTCCAGACAAACTGGGTAGCTCCTGGAGAAAAGAAACAGAATGCATCTGAAATTTAAGAAAATAATTAGTTGCACCTAGCACACCTCACTCATCTATATAGGTGTCTTTACCTGTGAGTTGTATACAATACACCAAAGGTCCCATTTTCAAGCAACCCCAATGAACAGAGTCTTTGGTCCATTCTCATCCACTTACAAGTTTTCCAGTGTTGGTTGGCTTTGGTTATGTACGGTTAAGGAAATGAGGGGTGAAGAATACTGGCAGACTGGATATAAAGAAGCGTCAATATTCCTTTGTTTACCTGCTATCCTGGATGAAAAACTGCTTGTCCTAAGCATATCCTGATAATAATTCAGTGCCCATTTAATTATGAATCATTTCTTTATTAAAGTTATTCACTTTCGAAGTATAAAATGAGAAGCTCCATTAACCAACTCCAGGCCAAGTTAATCGTTTTCCATTTCCATAATTAGCCCCATTAATGATTGCACAGGTCGTACCTGCTCTAAGGAAACCGAGACAGAGAGAGTGAAGAGGCACTCAATATGAAAACAAAACCGTAATGCATACTGAACTGAGAAATAACACGAAGGACAAAGTGGAATGAAAAATCATTTAGAATAAAACCATTTTAACCAAATGGAATGATAGAATCAGAATAAACAAAACAATGAAATCACAAAATATACAAATAAATCATATACAAAATAAATAGTCTGTAATCTACAAAGTCTTTACCATTGTTAATTATAAATGTCATTTAACTGACAATTTTATGAAACTTACACTTCATCCATAGATTTTTTGTGCTTAATATATACATAGTTATGAATACTGTAGTCAGAATACTTCACCTCAGAGTCAGTTTTGTACAATATAATACAAACTGCAATTTACTTGCAAATTTGATTGATTAAACAATATGTAATGATAGTCTATCTGCCATAAGAACACTTACAGTTACAGCCTTGTTTCTCAATTGTGAAAAACCCTTTTTTTTACATTCGTCCATTGGTGGATTTGGCATATTTACCTGCTATGTAGACATGACTATATCTTCCAAAGGAGTTCTAGAGTCCATATATATTGGAGTGTTATTCACAGTTTGCATACAAGTGTTGAAATCAATTAAGTCAATGATGTTTTGTGCAAATGTGGAATCAAGTTTCCATTTTCAAGTTACAATTTAAATGCCCAGCAACCCCAACTCTTTTGGGATAGAATATGCAGTAACATCCCATTTAATACAATGGATGTTTAAAATGTCAAACACCTACTAAATTAAGCTGGAGAAATGGAAGCATTTTCAAAATTCCGAACATTCACCTTCAATGACCATCATAAATCACACGCCATAATTTAAAACAAATTTTACAGTCTCACACTTAATCTCAATGGGTCGTCATTTAAAAAAATACACATTTCTCTTCCCAGCCAGAATGTGGTGCTTTATACTACTTTCCAACATTTACCATTCTCCTTTTGTGCAAGGAAAATCAAAAGAAAACATGAACATAAAGAAGGATAACAAGCCACCAGTGTGCAGAGGATCTGTCTGAATCTTGGCAGTTGTTTATAGTGTTCAACTCAACCACCTCTGTCATTCTTCGTTCACCTTCTTGTGCCGAGGCACATCTCTTTGGTCTCATGACAGTGGACATGTGTGCTTGCATGTGCCTGCATACACAACACAGCAGTTCTCAGAACAGTAAGCTAGTGAGCAGCTCTGTCGCTATGCTATATTTTGCCTTCATTGTGCATGCTATGATTTGACTTGTGAGTCACACAATTCTGCTCATTGAGTAGATTTGCTGTTTCATCAGGTAAGTGATCATGCATCTCATTTAAAGTCAATTCAATCTTAGTGTTTTCACTGTCTGACGACTGTGGAGTTTTATCCATGATGGATGCCATCAGGGCATTCTGATAATGCTGTCTTGTAATCTATAAAATGGAAAAAAAGCAAAATAGATCTGAATATGTGTTTAAATACATACAATCTATTTATATTTTAAAGATACAACTTTTCCTCACTTAAAAATATGCCCGAGGATATTTCACTAATTGTCAGCAAAATTATAACTTCCATCCGTTGAGTCTTGTTTAAAAATGAATGCCCTAGAGGTTAAAAATGTGCATGAACAGGCTTAAACAATACAAAGTATAAACCAGGTGTTAAGAAAAAAAATCAAATGCACATTTAAGTTACACAGGAGACAATTATAATATCACTCAGGGGTTGAAGAACTTATTATGTGAATAGGGATTATTCCAATCCCAGGGAAAGATTAAAAGAGACAGTAATCTACATTTTCGCTTATTTTAAAGTACTTTCTTTTCCCTTGCAGCTTTGATCAAAATTACAATGGTATGAGTACCAACATTTCATAAAAGTTGATTGCAGCAATTGAAAGCCTAAACTCACACGACATTCTGTTTTGAATTTGAAAAGTTGCTTAAGACATTAAAATTAACAGTCACGGAGATAAAGGGTCATAGACACCAGATAATCTGCAGATGCTGGAAATCCAAAGCAACACACAGAAGAGAAGGTGGAGGGATTTCCCAGTGGCCATCTATTTCAATTCTACTTCCCATTCCAACATGTCAATACATGGTTTCCTCTATTGTTAGGATGAAGACACACTCAGGTTGGAGAAGCAACATCTTATATTCCATCAGGGAAGCCTCCAACCTGATGGCATGAACACTGATTTCTCCAATTTCTAGTAATTACTCCCCCACCCTCTCCTTCACCATTCCCCATTCTTGCTTCCCTCTTACACCTTCTCTTTTTACCTGCCCATCACCTCCCTCTGGTACTCCTCCCCCTTCCCTTTCTTCCATGGTCTTCCACGCTCTCCTATCAGATTCCCCTTTCTCCAGCCTTTACCTCTTGCACCAATCAACAACTCAGCTCTTTACTTCAACTCCCCCCGCCGTTTCACCTATCACCTGCCACTTTGTACTTCTCCCTTCTCTCCCTCCCTCACCTTCTTATTCTGCACCTTCTCCCCTTCCCTTACAGTCCTGATATAGGGTCTTGGCCTAAAGAGCTGATAGTTCACTCTTTTCCATAGATGCTGCCTGGACTGCTGTCCAGCATTTTGTGTGTGTTGGAACAGAGATAAAGGGATTAAGGCATTTAACCCTCAAAATGTCTGAAGACCATCTTTTAAAAAAAATGCTGCAGCAGTTCATTGTTTGAGAAACTCCAGAAAAACAGCCTCTCCTTAAATGCTTCCGAAATTGATTTGAATGGTGAAAAAGCATTAACCTTTGGTGCCTTATTTTTGTGAATTAGATTTTGTAAATCTGTAGGATAACTGATTTAAGAATTCAATGAAGGCTTCATGTGTCTTACAACAGTTTTGGTCTCTAAAAGTAGATGTTGGATCTGATCAGCAAAAGACCTGTGTAACAGAGGCGCAAACCTAGTAAAGCTCCAAGTTCAAACAGACTGTTCACTTTATTAGATAAATAGTAATGAACCAAGCAGCTAGTTTGAGGAAAGCACAAACAAGAGAAAATCTGCAGGTGCAACACCTACAAAATACTGGAGGAACACAGCAAGCCAGGCAGCATCTATGGAAAAAAGTATAGTCGATGTTTCAGGCCCAGACGCTTCAGCAGGACTGGAGGGAAAAACCTGAGGAGTGGATTTAAACGGAAGTGGAGGGGAGAGAGAAACACCAGGTAATAGGTGAAACCTGGATGGGGAGGGATGAAGCAAAGAGCTGGGAAGTTGATTGGTGAAAGACAGAAGGCCATGGAAGGAAGAAAAAGGGGGCAGGAGCACCAGAGGGAGGCGATGGGTGGGCAAGGAGATAAGGCAAGAGAGGGAAAAGGGAAGGGAAATAGTAAGGGGGAATGGGAGGCAGTACCAGAAGTTTGAGAAATCGATGTTCATGCCAACAGGTTGGAGGCTACCCAAACAGGATCTAAGGTGTTGATTCTCCAAGCTAAGTGTGGCCTTATCAGGACAGTGGAGGAGGCCATGGATGGACGGATGGACGTATGGGAATGGGAATGGGAAGTGAAATTAAAATGGGTGGCCACTGAGAGATTCCACTTGTTCTGGCAGACGGACCATAGATGCTTGGCAAAATGGTCTCCCAACCTACGTTGGGTCTCACCGATATACAGGAGGCTACCGGGAGCACCAAACACAGTAAACAACCCCAAGACTCACAGGTGAAGCGTCACCTCACTTGGAAGGACTACTTTGGACCCTGATTGTGAGTGAGGGAGATGGTGTAGCACTCGTTCCGCTTGCAATGGAGAAGTGCCAAGAGGAAGATCAGTAGGGGGTGATGAACGGACCAGGGAGTTGCATAGGGAGTGATTCCTGTGGAAAGCAGAAAGTGAGGGGTGGGTGGGGAAAGAGAGAAGACGTGCTTGGTGGTGGGATCCAGGTGGAGATGGCAGAAGTTTTGGAGCATTGTGTGCTGAACACGGAAGTTGGTGGGGTGGTAGGTGAGGACAAGAGGATCCCTATCCCTGGGAGGGTGGCGGGAAGATAGGGTAAGAGCAGAAGTGCATGAAATGGAAGAGATGCAGTTGAAGGTAGCATTGAGGGTGGAGGAAGGGAAGCCCCTTTCTTTGAAAAGGGAGGACATCTCCTTCGTCCTAGAATGAAAAGCCTCATCCTGAGAGCAGATGCAGCGGAGACAGAGGAATTGAGAGAAGGGGATGGTGTTTTTACAGGTAGCAGAGGGGTACAAGGTGTAGTCCAGGTAGCTGCGAGAGTCCATGGGTTTGTAATAGACATCAGTGGATAAGCTGTCTCCGGAGATAGAGACAGTGAGATTGAGAAAGTGAAGGGAGGAATCAGAAATGGACCTGGTGAATTTGAGGGCAGGGTGGACGTTGGAGGCAAAGTGAATGAAGTCGATGCGTTCAGCACAGGTTCAGGAAGCAGCACCAATGCAGCGTAGGAAAAGTGCAGGTCGGTCACCAGCGTTGGCTGGAGCATAAACTGTTCCACGTAGCCAACAAATAGGCAAGCAGGCAAACAGGCACCCATGCAACTGCCCATGGTTACCTCTTTTGTTTGGAGGAAGTGGGAGGCGCCAAAGGAGAAATTAGAGTGAAGACAAATTTCACTAGGTGGAGGAGGGGAACTGGTTAGGATTGGTGCCCAGAAAAAAAAATGAAGAGCTTTGAGGCCTTCCTGGTGGGAGATGGAAATTTATAGGGACTAGACATCGATAGTAAAAATGAGATAATGGGGGCCAGGAAACTTGAAGTCCTTGAAAAGATCAAGAGTGTGTGAGGTGTCATAGATGTAGGTAGGAAGGGACTGAACTAGGGGGTAAAGCAGAGTTGAGGTATGCTGATATGAGTTAGGTGGGGCAGGAACAAGCTGAAACAATGGGTCTACCTGGACAAACGGGTTTATGGATCTTGGGTAGGAGGTAGAAATGGAAGGTAAGCTGTGTGGGAACTATGAAGTTGATGGCGGGTGGATGGGAGATCCCCAGAGTCAATAAGGTTGGTGATGGTGTGGGTGACAATGGCCTGGTGTTCCTTAGTGTGGTCCTGTTCAAGGGGGAAGTAAGAGGAGGTGTCTGAAAGTTGGCGCTGGCCTCAGCAAGGTCGAGGTCTGTTCGCCAGACTACTACAGCACCCCCCTTCCTCCCTATCTGTGGGTTTGATGATGAGAATAGGATTGGTCCGGAAGGAGTGGAGAGCCGAGCGTTCGGAAGGAGTGAGGTTGGAATAGGAGGGAGGAGTGTTAAGGTCTAGGTTAATGTCTCATCCGCAGTTGGCAATGAAAAGCTCCAGAGCAGGTAGAAGACCAGGGCAGGGTATCCAGAAAGAGGAGGAGGTTTGAAGATGGGAGAAGGGGGTCATCAATGTGGGGTGGGGAGTCCTTTCTTAAGAAACAGGCTTGGAAATGGAGGTTGCAGAAGAAGAGCTCAGTGTCATGGTGGGCGCAGAACTCACTGAGGTGTGGGTGCAGGGGGACAAAGGTGAGGCTCTTACTGAGGACAGAACATTCTGCCTCAGAGAGGGGAAGGTTGAAGGAAATGGTGAAAACCCGGCACAGATGAGCCTGGGATCGGAGCAGGGAAGGGGATTGGCATTGCCTAAGAGGAAGGGAGGTTTGGGGGGGTGGGTTCAGGGATGGTGGGGCAAGAGAAAGATGGAGTCTCCGAGAGTTGGTGGTGGGACTTAAGGGATACAGGATTGCTGAGTGGCAGTGGGGGGAGGGGAGATGGAGGTTTCAGTGGCGATGCATGAAGACCTGGCCTGGAGGTCAAGGTGGGAGTTGGAGGTTGCGCAATTGGCACTTTGGAGGTGTCCGAGGTTATTGGAACCCACATTGATAGCGGTGGCGTCTGGGTTCATAATCTGTTCTGAATTGTTAGAGCCATTGAGGTCAGCAGCAGGGATAATGGTCTGGAGACATCCAGGCCTGCCAGCGTTGGAGTCAGCAGGTACTGTGGTCCGTAAATAGGTAATCTTCTGATCCTTGCAAGACATGAGAAAGTCAAAGAACCGGCAATTGAAAGCATGGATCTGGCGGAGGATAAAGAAGCATACAGGTTCATTTCAGGTGGTGGAGAGAGAATCCCAGAGTTGTGAAAATGACAGGGATAGGGACATCAGGTATGAAGGGTTCCGACCTGAAACGTCGACTGTACTTTATTTTTGGATAGATGCTGCCTGGCCTCTAACATTTTGTGTGTTGAGGGAAGCACAACTGATTTTTGCAAAAAAAAAAAGAGGAACTTGAATTGTAAGATGCAAGACGACCATTTGATTTTGTTTTCATAAATGACAATAAAACAATGAAAGTATGCGCCTCACCTTTACAAACTGTAAGTCAGTCAGAGCACGCACTGAATAGTCTGGAACATACATTTGTAGCAATGAGTTTAGTTGACTGTTGTTACTCCCTATCTGCGATGCTATTGAATCAATCCGATCGCCCCGGTTCAGTGAATCAGAATGGTTTAAGCCACATGTTCGGGGTGAAGAACGATTATCTACGCAAAGAGAAAACAAGACTGAAAAATTGAAATGTCTAGCACATTTTTGACGTATACAGTGATTCAGGTTTTGTGGGATCTTGACTTCAGCATTTCCGACCTTATGAGTAAAGTCTTTAGGAATTTACTGTCAGTCTTCCCTTTAAATAACAGGATCTAACGACCAAATGCTTCTTAAATGTTGCCTGTTATTTTAGAGACAGAGCAAAGTAACAACAAGACCACACTGTCCAATTACACCCATGACCAATTAACCCGTACACCTTTGAAAATGTGAGAGGAAACCCACAGGGTACAAACTCATTACAAGCAGCAGTGGAATTGAACCCGGGTCACTGGCGCTGTAATAGTGTAGTGGTTATAGCGTAACATTACTGTACTGCCCCACTAGGCAATTCTCTAGCCACTACCACTGTGTAAAAAATATCCCTCATGAATACCCTTCCTCTCTCACATTCATCCTAAGCTGAGCAGTATTTGTCCCTTCCACTCTGGAAAAAAGATTCGACCCACTCTATGTTTGCTCTCATAATTATATACATTTCTATCAGGACACCGCTCAACTTCCTAAGTTCCAGAAAACAAAATCCAAGTTTGTCTATCCTCTCGATGGAGCTAATACTCTCTAATCATTGTAATATGGGGACAAAGTCAAAAAGGATGATGAATACAGGACTGAAGTTATTATATTTGAATGCAAGTACTATATGGAATAATGTAGATAATCTTGTAGCGCAGTTAGAAATTGGCAGGTATGATGTTGTGGGCTTCAGATCATTTTTCAAGAGTGAATCCTTGCAGACAACAGACCTCGATGGGGTACCGGGTAGGGCTCTGAAAACCTTGCCATCTAACTGCCAACCATCTCTTGTTCCTACAGCTGCAAGTTCCCATCTGATTCAAAAGAGCAACAATCAACCAAGAGCTGGGTGAGCTACCTTAACGACCATCGTCCAGTGGCACTCACGTCTATGGTGATGAAGTGCTTTGAGAGATTGATTGAGGCTAGAATCAACTCCTGCCTCAGCAAGGACCTAGACTCAACTGCAATTTGCCTACTGCCATAATAGGTCTACAGATGTGATCTCATTGGCTGAACTAGACAATACTAACACCTACGTTGGGCTGCTGTTTATTGACTACAGTTCAGCATTTAACAATTATTCCTACCGATCTGATCAAAAAGCTTTAAAACCTGGGCCTCTATACCTCCCTCTGCAACTCAATCCTCAACTTCCTCACCGGAAGACTGCAGTCTATGCAGATTGGAAATAACATCTCCATCTCACTGATAATTGATACAGGCACAGCACAAGAATGTGCTTTACTCTCTCTAGGCATAGCTCAAATGTAATTTACAAACTTGCTGGCTTGCACTCAACGTCAGTTGGACCAAAGAGCTGATTGTGAACTTCAGGAATGGTAAGACAAGGGAACACACACCAGTCTTTATAGACGGATCAGAAATGGAAAGAGTGATCAAAGTTCCTGGGATCAACATCTCTGAGGATCTATCTTGGGCCCAACATATTATTGTAGTTGATGGCACAATACTGGCTATATGTCATTACAATTTTGAGAAAATTTGATACGTCAGCAAAGACACTCACTAATTTCTACAGGAGAGCATTCTAACTATAATAAGTAATTAATTATGCTGAGTAAATGCATTATAAATACCATTTAAGTGTATTAACAACCCTTTAAGATCATATTTCTGTGTTTGGTATAGAACTTTCAGCAGTTCTTGATATATTTGCAGGTACAGCCATGCCATGGATATAATTGTAGATTGTAAAGGGATGTGCATTCATAAAGATGGGCAATCAAAAGTAAAAGATTGGACTGACAGTTGATGTAATTGTTTCAACCAGTGTTGCACAATGCCAATGCCAAACTGGCTGCATCACCATCTAGTATGGGGCTGGGGAGCACTGAAGTAAGCTGCCAAAAGTTGTAAACTCAGTCAGCTCCATCATGAACACAATCTTCTGTTGCATTCAGGACACTTTCAAGGAGCGATGGCTTAAAAAGGCAGTCTTCATCATTAAAGACCCCCATCACAGTACATGCCCTCTTCTCATTGCTACCATCAGGGAGGAGGTACAAGGTCCTGAAGGCACACACCCAACAATCTTGGAACAGCTTCTTCCCCTCTGCCATCAGATTTCTGAATGGACATTGAACCTATGAATACTATCTCATTACTTTTTTGCACTACTTATTTAAATTAACATTATATATATTACTGTAATTCAGTTTTTATTATGTATTGCAATGTACTGAATGTACTGCTGTTACATAATAACAACCAGTTTCATGACAAATGCTGGTGATACTTAACCCGATTCTGATTACTGAGTCATGCTGAAAAAAGATGATAGCTGGGAGCTTAACATCCAAGGATACACATTGTATTGAAATGACAGGGATGTGGTCAGGGTGGTGGTGTGGCTCTGTTGGTAAAAAAATACCAAGTCCTTGGAAAAAGGTTTGGAATATTTGCTAATCTGCCCATATTTTTACCCAAGTAGAACAGTACAGCATAATATGGTCTCTTCAGCCCACAATGTTGTGCCAACATTTTAACCTAGTCCACGATCGATCTAACCCATCCCTCCGACATAACACATAAACCTCCACTTTTTTTTTCATCCATGTGCCTATCAGTCTCTAAATGCCCCTAATGTATCAAACTCTACCCCCACTCCAGGCAGCATATCCAATGCTCTCACCACACTATGCAAAAGAAAACTACTTCTGACACCTCCCCTAAACTTTTCTCCATTCACCTTAAAAGGATGTTTTCTGCTTTTACCATTATAACCTGGGAAAATGCTAGCAGCCCACTCAGTCAATGCTCTCATATTCATATGCCTTTATCAAGTCACCTCTCATCCTCCTTCACTCCAAAGAGGAAAGCCCCATCTCGGTCAACCTTTCCTCACAAGACATGTTCTCTAATCCAGGCAGTATCTTGGTAAATCTCCTTTGCATCTTCTCTAAAGTTTCCACATTCTTCCTATAATGTGGTGAAAGGAATTGAACGCAATACTCCAGGTGTGGTCTTATCGAAGTTTTACAGAGCTGTAACATTACCTTGTGGCTCATGAACTCAATTTCCTGACTAGTGAAGGCCAACAAATCATATACTTTAACTCCTTCAACTTGCGCAGAAACCTTAAGGGATCTATAGACTTAAACCCCAAGAACCCTCTGCTCCTCCACAGTAATCCTGTATTCTGCCTTCAAAATTAACCTTACAAAGTGAACCACTTCACACTCTACCAGACAAAACTCCATCTTCTACTTCTCAGCCCAGGTCTTGTATTTAATCAGTTCATACCAGGTTGTAACCTATAATAGCCTCCTACTCTCTCCACAACACCTCCAATCTTCACTTCACCTGCAAACTTATGAATCCACCCTTCCACTTCCACATTCAAGTCATGTATAAAAATCAAAGAACAGGGATCCCTGCGAAACACCACTAGTTATCAACGTTCAGGCAGAATGTAATCCATAATCACTGATATCATGACCTTATACATCGATTTTTTTCTGCTTAACAAATCAGGTATCATGTTATATGAAATTAATTAGCTTAATCAGTTTATTACTTTCATGGATTTATATACATCATTTTAATTGGTTCTTTGGAATGAAATATAAAGAAAACAATTTCTGTGGATTCAATGTTGAATATATTTCACTGTCGTCTATTTAAGTAGTGAAGAAAGGTATCCGAAATTCATTACTGGATATTCTAGTGAGTAAATGATATAACAAATGAAGGTCACCTCATATTCTTAAGTTAAGTCAGGAATTTTGAAAATTTCAGGAATGTGGATCATAACAATCCAGGACTCAGTAAATTTAAGAGGTTCCATAGTTACTTGTGTATCAGGTCATGTGAAACATATCATGTGAACCTTAAACTCTTGAGTGTTATCACAAAGCACAGCATCCTGTAAGAGTATAGAGAGTATAATACACCACCCAAAACACTAAAAAATCTTTCCCTGTTTTTATAGTTGGATCCAGTTAAGGAAGCTGTTTTGAGTTAAACATACATTAATGCCATCTGTAAATTTCAGAAACAAAACGTCATCCCACAATTGTTTTGAAAAACTGTTTAATGCATGATTTTCATCACTTTATCTGGATTTGTAATCTTGAAGCACAGGTTTATTGTACTGAGCAATTCTACAGCCCATTTTGTTTAAGCTGGATAACATAATTGTCCCCAGAAGTATTTTTTCATCTTACACCTCCAGTTGGTCCACCTCCAATAACAGCCTATAGATATACAAGACATTTTGAACTGCTGAGTATAATCAACTCCCCCCCCACCCAAGACATTTTATATGCCAAATGGTCTTTGCTGATAATGTATTTTTAAAAATTGGCATGGACTCTAAACTACTTCAGCTCTTTAAACCTTGAGAAACTAATACATACTGGGTGCTCTTTCATGAAATGCATGAAGATTTACTGGTGGTACAAGTAAGATGCTGGCCAAATGCTGTGCCAGCCATTATTTCAAGAATGTTTGAGGATATCACTATGATGTCTTAATACAAAAGAAAAGCCCTTAAGGCCATAAAAACATAGGAGCAAATTAGGCCATTTGGCTCATCAAGTCTGCTCCACCATTCTATCATAGTTGATTTATTATCCCTCTCAGTCCTATTCTCCTGCCTTCACCCTGTAATCTTGATGCTCTGGCTATCAATCTCCCCTTTAAATACACTAAATGACTTGGCATCCAGAGCTGCATGTGGCAATGAATTATACTATCCTCTGGCTAAAGAAATACCTTCACATCTCTGTTCTAAGGGGACATCCTTCTATTCTGAGGCTTGCCCTCTGGTCCTAGATTTGCCCACTATAGGGAACATCCTCTCCACATCCACACCATCTACGTCTTTAAATATAAAAGTTAAAGGCAGGGGTAAGAGCAAGAATAGATGTAAACCAATGAAAGAGATTGCTAAAAAAGCATTATTAACATTTTTAAAGAAGTGCTTTCTGAAATCTTATGGCAGTAGAAAGTATTTTTTGAAACTGCTGACATTGCAAGGGTTAATACAATGAAGAGTCTGAATATGGTGATGTGAACACAAATACCGTTATGGGATGCAAAACAAAGTCTTTCCATCCCATATATGGTCCAACTTTTCCACATGTCATTCTATGTCAAATTCCAGTGACCATCTTCCAAAATACTCTGGAAATGCACAATTTAATTTTCCATGAGTAAACTTAAAATGTATACATTATGTTAAAATTCTCAGACAGGGGACTTGTCATAACAATTTCAGGCATTTCTACTATTTCCATAGCAAAGCTAGTGGATTTCCTTCCATTTCCGAACTACAGGAATGAAGAGAAAATGAAGATTAGCATGACTTGAATTCTGTCAGACCATAAGATATAGGAGCCAGCATCAGGCCATTTGGCCCATCGCATCTGCTCCGCCATTTCATTATGGCTGATCCATTTCCCTCTCAGCTATAATCTCCTGCCTTCTCCTTGTACCTCTTCATACCATACCATGAAGAATCAAGTATCTATTAACCTTGTCTAAATATACCCAATGACCTGGCCTTCACAGCCACCTGTGGCAACAAAATCCACAGATTCACCACCCTCTGGCTAAAGAAATTTCTCCTCATCTCTGTTCTAAACAGATGTCCTCTATTATGAAGCTGTGTCCTCTGGTTTTAAAACTACCCCATAATAGCAAACATCCTCTCTACATCCACTCTATTGAGGCCTTTCAACATTTCATATGTTTCGATGAGATCTCTCCTTATTTTTCTCAGTTCCACTGAGGCTCAGAGCTGTCAAACGCTCCTCACCTAAGGAGCCTTTCAATTTGATATTATTTTCATGAACCTCCATTGAACCCTCTCCAGTTTCAGCACATCCTTTCTTAGATAAGGGGCCCAAAACTGCTCACAATACTCCAATTGAGGCATCTCTGGTGCCTTATAAAGCCTCAATATTACATTTTTGCTTTTATATTCTAGTCCTCTCGAAATGAATGCTAACATTGCATTTGCCTTCCTCAACACTGACTCAACCTGCAAATTAACCTTTAGGGAATCTTGCACAAGAACTCCCAAGCTCCTTTGCACTTCTGGTTTTTGAATTTTCTCTCCATTTAGAAAATAGTCTACCCTTTTATTTCTTCTACCTAAGTGCATGACCATACCCGACACTGTATCCCATCTGCCACTTTTTTGACCATTCTCCTAATCTGTCTGAGACTTTTGTAGTCTCTCTGCTTCCTCTACACCACTTACCCCTCCACCTATCTTCATCTTGTCTGCAAACTTGGCCATAAAGCCATCAATTCCATCATCCAAATCACTGACAAATAACATTAGGATCCATCCAAGCCTATAGCTGCCACTATGTTCCCAAGAAATAGAGAACCAACCAGCTTCAGTCAATTCTCCCCATGAACAGTATGTAATACAAATTTTACACTGAATACAGTGAAGTAATCACTAAAAATCAATTGATAAAATACTTTCCTAAGAAAGCAGACATAAACAGATTAGACAAAAACATAATAGTGTATGGATGCCATTTTTTATGGAATCAGCCACAGCAATTAGGATCTTTGCAGCAAAATATTATATAAGGAAGTTCCTCATATTTAAAAAATTATGGATAAAGTTACTGCTCAACTACTAAAATGCAAAAGAGGTAAACTCTCGATATTTTTATTGAACACTTAGTAGGTATGGCACACACTGAATAGTAACGCCCTATGGAGTAGAGGTCCAAGGTTCCCAGAAGGTGGCAGCACATGTAGATATGGTGGTGAAGAAGGCACAAGAGACATTAACCAGGGCACATTTAAGTAGAGACTCGTGAGACTGCAGATGCCAGAATCTGCAGCAACAATCCTGCTGAAGGAGCCAGTGGAGTTAAGCTACATTTGTGTGTTAATGGTAAGGAAACGGTCGGGGGGAGAGGGAGGAATTGTTAAAATTTCTGGTCAAAATCCTGCAAAGAATTTAACTGCACTGAGGTTATGAGATAACTTCATAAAATATTGAATGTACTGCATGCAGTTCTGGTCTTCACAGAAAGCACGTTTGCATTCAACAGGGTGCAGAGGGGATTCACTAGGGTGTTACCTAGAGCAGGAATTTCAATTATGAGGAAAATCAGGATCAGTTGGATTTAATTTCCTTGAGCAGAAGAGGCTGTTATGAGGATCACTGACAGGGGAGGCAGTGAGAAATTTCACCATAGCAAAGCTGCCTGTAAGTACAGGCAAATGGTAGGAGATTTAGAGGGGATTTGAGAAAGAACATTTTTTTTATATATAGAGGGTGATTGGATTTTGTAAAGCACAACCCGGGGTTTAAGTGGAGGCAATAATTCTCACCATGTTTATGAAGTATTTAGTATAGAGGCTAGGGAGCAAGTGCTGGAAGATGAGATGTTTAGATGAATATGTTATGCTTGGAATGGAATCAATGGAGCCCATTTCTGTGTCGTGGGAATCTAAAGGTAAAATAAGAAGGGAGGAAAGCTAAGCTGGAAATGGGAAATAACTGTTCAGGTGAATGGGTTATTTAGAGCAGGGGTCCCCAACCTTGTTTGCACCGCAGACCGGTTTAATATTAACAATATTCTTGTGGACCGGCTGACTGGTGGGGGGGGGGGGGGGTTCAAGTTCAACAGTGTGTGACAGGGAATGAGGAAAGGTGCAGCTGACTCCTATCGTTTCATATCGCCAAATCATATCATTTCCCCGTGGCCCGGTAGCACATGCTTTGTGGCCCGGTACCGGTCCGCAGCCCAGTGGTTGCGGACCACTGATTTAGAGAGACAAAGAGAAAGAGAAAGAGAAAACAATAATGTAGGGCAATAACTGAGGTAACAACTAGTGGCACAATGCCCCTTTAGCTGGCACAACTGTTGGATTTTGGCCCCTGGTACTGTTAGGGGTACACACATTTTGTGTTATCATGTGTGCTTTCTCTAGTGTTTCAAAGCAGGAGCATGCATCGGCCCATCGAGCCTGCCCCACCATTCAATAAGATCAGTTCCATCTACCTGCCTTTTCCCCATAACCCTTATTTCCCTTACTATGTTAATATCTATCTAACTGTATCTTAAATATATTTAGTGAAGAAGCCTCAACTGCTTCCCTGGGCAAAGAATTCCACAGATTCATCACTTTCTGGGAAAAACAGTTTCTCCTCATCTCCATCCTAAATCTTCTCCTCTGAATCTTGAGGCAACACCCTTATGAGCTCTTTTAGGCTTTTCCGATACCTTAGAACTCATCTTGCTAACGGCTGCTCACAGGCACGTGTTTAAGCGATGCCGGCTGGAATGCAGTTCCGAATCCAGGGGAGAGCGACTGCTCGGGGCGCGCGCTGCCTTTTATCGCGTGCTGATTTTCCTCGCGCGCTGCTTTTTCTCGTAACAGTGAAAACACCTTCTGAAAGTGAAAGCAGGGTACTAATGTAGGTCTTTCGTAACAGTGAGGTTTCGTAAAGCGAACACTCAAAAAGCGGGGGACATCTGTATATCCTTCCTTAAGTATGGAGACCAGAACTGCACACAGTACTCCAGGTGTAGCCTCACCAGTACCCTGTATAGTTGCAGCAAGAATTC
Source organism: Mobula birostris (assembly GCF_030028105.1). NCBI lineage: Eukaryota > Metazoa > Chordata > Chondrichthyes > Myliobatiformes > Myliobatidae > Mobula > Mobula birostris. The sequence goes on from NC_092390.1 coordinate 9,419,705, forward strand.
CCTGCTCTTGAATTCAATTCCTCCAGCAATGAAGGCCAACATTCCGTTTGCCTTCTTAATAACCTGTTGTACCTGCAAGCCAATTTTTTGCGATTCAATGCACAAGCACTCCCAAGCCCCTTTGCACAACAGCATACTGCAATCTTTCACCATTTAAATAATAATCTGCTCTTCTATCAATCCTTCCAAAGTGCATAATCTCGCATTTACCAACATTGTATTCCATCTACCAGAACTCGGCCCACTCACTTAACCTACAGCTGCATGCAAAAGTTTGGGTACCCCGGTCAAATTTCTGTTACTGTGAATAGCTAAGCAAGTAAAAGATGAACTGATTTCCAAAAGGCATAAAGTTAAAGATGACACATTTCTTTAATATCTTAAGCAAGAAAACTTTTTTTATTTCCATCTTTTACAGTTTCAAAATAACAAAAAAAGGGCCTGAAGCAAAAGTTTGGGCACCCCGCATGGCAGTACTTAGTAACACCCCCTTTGGCAAGTATCACAGCTTGTAAACGCTTTCTGTAGCCAGCTAAGAGTCTTTCAGTTCTTGTTTGGGGAATCTTTTCCCATTCTTCCTTGCAAAAGGCTCCTAGTTCTGTGAGATTCTTGGGCTGTCTTGCATGCACTGCCCTTTTGAGGTCTATCCACAGATTCTCGATGACGTTTAGGTTGGGGGACTATGAGGGCCATGGCAAAACCTTCAGCTTGTGCCTCCTGAGGTAGTCCATTGTGGATTTTGAGGTGTGTTTAGGATCATTATCCTGGTGTAGAAGCCATCCTCTTTTCACCTTCGGCTCTTTTACTTTCGGTGTGATGTTTGCTTCCAGAATTTGCTGGTATTTAATTGAACTCATTCTTCCCTCTACCAGTAAATGTTGCCCGTGCCACTGGCTGCAACACAAGCCCAAAGCATGATCAATCCACCCTTGTGCTTAAAGTTGGAGAGGTGTTTTTTTCATGAAATTCTGCAGCCAGTGGCACAGGGAATATTTACTGGTAGAGGGAAGAATGAATTCAATTAACACGACCTGCCCTTTCTGAATCCATGCTGCGTCTGTCTCATGGAACCACTCCTTCCTAAATGTTTTGTTATTTCTTCCTCAATGACAGCTTCAAGCATTTTTCTGACTACAGATGTTAAGCTAACTGGCCTACAGTTGCCCGTCTTTTGCCTACATCCCCTTTTAAAAAGTGGCATGACATTTGCTGTCTTCCAATCCACTGGGACCTGCCCAGAGTTTAGAGAATTTTGGTAAGTGATTACCAGCGTGTCTACTATAACCTCTGCCAATTCCCTCAGCACCCTGGGATGCATCCCATCAGGCCCTCTAGTTTGCTCATCACTATCTCTTCAGTGACAGTGCTTTTTCAGTAGAGGGAGTAAGTGAGGGAATTAAGTTTCCCTGAGCCATTCATTCTGTGTAAAACTGATAAAGATGGGCCAAATGGCTCCCTACAACAAATATGAAGTGCAAGAGCATATCAAGAAGGTACTGAGACTATAAGTAGAGGATTGCACCAGCAAATAGATTCAGAATCAGAGAAAAAGGAAAAGTAAAGTTAAAGGCAATGTATCTGAATGCAGATAGTACAGAACCCTAGGCACTTATGTATAGCTGGAGTGCCTCAAGACTTTTGCACAGTACTGTATTTATAAATCTGGAGTGCAGAACGAGTTTGTAAATCCTGCAGAAGCAAAGGATATTGGGAATGGCAAGGGTGGAATGCTGTGGGTGGGGTGTGTGACAGATGGCAGAGAAGGAGTGCCAGAGGTTGGGGGGGTGGGAAGGTTGTGGAGCAGGTGCGGACACACCCAGCCCTGAGACATCAAGCAAGATCATTTGATTCCAAACAATTGCTTTATTGACCACTGCAGAATGTCTCTCTGGTGCTTTCCATTCCCTCCCCTCCCACAATCAGTCCACAATAGAGACCCATATCAGAATCATGCTTATCATCACTTACATATACTGCCTTTTGCACAGTACTGTACAGGTGACCCCGCTTTTCGAATGTTCACTTTACGAAACCTCACTGTTACGAAAGACCTTCATTAGTTCCCTGTTTTCGCTAACAGAAGGTGCTTTCACTGTTAAGAAGAAAGGCAGCGCGCGAAAAAGATCAGCGCGTGATAAAAAAATCAGCGCGTGCCCCAAGCAACCACTCTCCTCTGGATTCGGAACGGCATTCTCGCCAGCATTGCTTAAACACGTGCCTGTGAGCAGCCGTTAGCAAGATGAGTTCTAAGGTATCGGAAAAGCCTGAAAGAGCTCGTAAGGGTGTTACACTTAGCGTAAAACTAGACATAATTAAGCATTTCGATCGTGGTGAACGAAGCAAGGACAAAGTGAGTTTGGCTTGTGGAAGTTGATGAAGATGATGTTGAAGAGGTTTTGGCATCCCATGATCAAGAACTGATAGATGAAGAGATGATGCAATTGGAAGAGGAAAGGATAACAATTGAAATCGAATTCAGTAGCGAAAGTGAAGTCATCCAGGAACTGAACATGAAGCAACTACGTGAGATTTTTGCTGCAATGATAAAGTACAACTTTAATTTTGAAAGGGTACGTCGGTTTAGGGCATATTTGATGGTTTGCTTACAAAGAACTGTGTGATCGAAAAATGCACAAGGCTCAGCAGTCAAGCAAGCCTTCCACATCAGCCACAGCAGACGACGAACCTTGACCTTCGACATCGAGGCAGGCAGACACAGGAGAAGATGACCTGCCTGCCCTGATCGACGATGAGATGTCACCCCAGTGTCCCACCACCCCAACCCCCAAGCCGCAGACAGATACAGATTCGCGGAGAATGTAGCGGTAGCTGGGTGGCACACAGCACATCTTTAAGAAAAAAGCCGAAATAAACATGCTAATTAATTAGGTACAGCCCGGCACGTAAATGTCGGCCCAGATCAGAGATGATTGCCGATTGCGTCGCCTCTGATCTGGGTCGATAATTACGTGCCGAGTGGCACCTAATTAATTAGCTTGCTTATTTTGGCTTTTTTCTTAAAGATGTGCTGTGTGCCTCCCGGCTACCGCTGCACCCCTGCGTGCTTTGTGGATCGGTATCAGTCGGTGGCCCAGAGGGTGGGGGCCACTGCACCACCCAAACTCCGACGACTCAGTCTAACACACCATCATCAGTGTGCTCGGCAAGCTGTCTTCCCGATTCTGGTAAGTGATACTACACTGTACATACATTATTTCTGCTTTATATAAGCTGTGTATTTTTATGTGTTATTTGGTATGATTTGGCAGCTTCATAGCTTAAAGGTTACTGGAGAGAGTGCTTTTGCCAACAGTGCTTGCGTGAGATTTTCGCTACGGAGAACAGTGCCGGCAATGATTGTGGAAAAGTATTTCTACTTTATATAGGTTGTGTATTTATCATATCATTCCTGCTTTTACTATATGTTACTGTTATTTTAGGTTTTATGTGTTATTTGGCATGATTTGTTAGGTTATTTTTGGGTCTGCAAATGCTCACAAAATTTCCCAATACTCCACTTTACGGCATTCTGGCTTACAAACCGTTTCATAGGAACGCTCTACCTTCGGATGGTGGGGGAAACCTGTACTTGTAAAAAGAATTGACACTGCATTTAGAAATATAACCTGATAGTAATGTGATTAAAGGTGACTAAGGAACTGAATTTTCAAAGTTATTTGATATTTTGGAAGTTTATATAGAAAGGAAAGGAACTGAATACAGCAGTAATATGCAGGGTTCCTAACAATAACTTGAGGATATATAACTGAAAACAGATATTGGTAATGAGCAAGATAACAGAGTTTAAAGAGCACCTAGGTTTCAACAGGTTAGGTAAACCTTGAGCAGAACCATGTTATGACATATAAAACAGTTACATTGGCGATATATTTTCACCATAAACTTAGTTTAACATTATAATCATGAAATATACTGAGTCAATTCTATCTGACCATTGTGTTACCACATAGATAGCACACCGACAAGAGTACATTTGATTCTAAATTAGTGCTTTGCGATGTATATGCTGTGATGTAAATGGCTTGGTTCTGCCAATTCCTTTCGTCCCGAGACCTATTTGCACAGATATGATTTAGAACATTTTTAGGGATCCCTTGGTTTTATGGCTGCCATTTCTTCCCCCATGTAACCATTATTCCAAATCTACTTTACATGCATTAATAAAATGAAAGATGGGCAAATTATGTAGTGTTGTAGTTTTGAGAACTGAAAATTTCACCCATAACCAGGAATTCCATACAGGATTGAATGGGCTTTAGAATTCTGTATGCTAGAAAAGTGCTCCAACAAAATGACAGCTGCATCTTACATACAGAACAGGACTTTACAGCACATACAGGCCCTTCAGCCCATTATGTTATGCCAACCTTTTAACCCAGGGGTCCCCACCCTTTTTGCACTGTGGACCAGTTTAATATTGACAATATTCTTGCGGACCGGCCAACCAGTGGGGGGGGTGGGGGGTGTTCAAGTTCAACAGTGCATGACAGGGAACGAGGAAAGGTGCAGCTGACTCATATCATTTCATATTGCCAAATCATATCGTTTCCTCGTGGCCCGGTAGCACATGCTTTGCTACAAAACAGTGGTTGGGAACCACTGTTTTAACCTACTCTAAGAGTAATCTAACCTCTCCCTCCCAAATCACCCCCCATTTTACTTTCATCCAAGTGCTTACCTAAGAGTTTCTTAAATGCCCCTAATGTGTCTCCCTCTATCACCACTGTGGCAGCGCTTTCCATGCACCCAGCACTCTCTGTGTAAAATATTTACCGTGAAGATTTTAATTTGATGTAAGGTGAACATCTCCCATTTATTTGCTAAACTGCAACCTTAAAAGACAAAGCCTAAATTAACTTGTGTAAATTTACCTGGTGAGCCAGCCAATGATTCTGTTCTGCTGACAGCAAAAGTACGAGACAGAGACAAGGGAACTACGGTGGAAATGGAATAAAAGAGAAACGTCAGATTTTACATATATTGATTAGCGTAAGAGTGTCTAATAAATTGATTGCAAACAAATTGATGACCCTCAATTGGTCAGGGTTAACCATGGACTTTGTGTCCTAACTGTCGAAGTCAATACGCAAACCAGGGCAGTATGATATAGAGGGCAAACTGTTGCCCATGTAGCAGGCTTCCCTCCCCCTCTACTCAGCTGCTGAATCCAAAGAAATGGCAGAGGTGTTGTAGGAGCTGCCAGTCAGCATTGAACTCAACATAGGATTGCCTTAGGGACTCCAACTCCAGATTTTTTCCTTGGGTTTTACTCCCAAAGCCTTCCCCATGAGTCAGTATAGCTGCAAGGCAGTGGAGGTTTGAGATCTTCCTTCAATATAGTGCAGGAGTAAAATCTGTGGAGTTTCTATAAACTTACTGCAAGATTTGAATGGCAAGATTTTAAACACAGGAGATGCAGTTTCCTGGACATTGTGGAACTTTATGAAATGCTTCACAAAAAAAATTAATAAAAATCAAAGTTGTGGGAATTAACAAGAAAACTGAGCATGGATCAGAATTGAACTAGAGGAGGAAATCAATGGGTACTGGTTAATGATGTTGTGCCAATGCTCAACAGGGAAAAACTGATTGGCATCACTGTGTTTAATGTTGAAAGTACCTATCCACAATTTACATTAATTACTTGCTTTCTAAAGTCCTTGAAAACTGAATGGGTCTATGAAAGTGCTTCAAAATACAGAAGTCCAATGCATTTAGTCACAAATTATCATTGTCATATAAAGCTGAATTCAAATCCACAAAGAAACAAAAATGAAGACTTCACATTGGCTAATATTTAGACAAAGCCTTTCAATTTATCACATTTTTTTAGGAACTACAACATTAGTTACTCATCTTCATTTACTAATTTTAATTTTCAAATAATTCTGTACTTTATAAATGATCTGACCCTCTTTCAATTCTTCAGTTGATTAGTTTCAGTTATTATTCCTTTCCCAATCAGCCTATTTGACACCTTGGTCGACATTTTGACACCTGGCATCTTTCATTCTAATGAACATTAAATGGATGAAGTGTTTATCTATTTGAAACTGCTCAGACAGAATTCTCACCTCATAGGAAGAAGTCCAGCAGAAATTAGGACAAAGCTGAATTCTCAAAAGATTAAGATGTGCATCCTCTAAGTGTTTAGAAATCTCCGGCTGGTGGCAGCAGAGTGCAGCTGTATGAGTGATGTCTAACTCAGGAATGCACAACATACATACCAAATAGGTTGTTCACAAGATTATTAGAGTTCCTTTGCATCAACTGTGGGTCACAACCACAGCGAGCCATATGTGCTAAGGCAGCACCACAGATTTAGTTCGCAACTGCAGTGCCAAGGAATGCACTGTTTCAGAATGCTAGGCATAAGCTGTCAAAAAGTGTGGCATGTCCCAGGAACTAATTGGTCTATCTTCAGATAAACATGTACATACTTGTAGAATGGAAAAAAAAGTACTCCGTCACCAAGTTTTGCCTAATCAATAATTTGGTACCCATTAGAACTAAGCATTGTAAGAGGATTATTTGCAATTAAACTCCAAGCTTCTGAATACTGATTAAATCCTAATAATTTGGACCCAAAACATTTTCCCATTATTTTATTTCATTTCTTAGAAAACATTGATCCCTCTAAGTTCTATAGTTGTTCTACTAAGATCAGTACCTGGAGAGGATGTGAGAGCCATCATGCCATAGTAGGAGAAGGCGCCTGCTTCGAACTTCATTACTTCTTTCCCAGCTTCCACCTCCACTTTTCCCTGGCCACAAAGGAGCAATTGGCATTATTAAACTACATTCAATAAACAAAAGCCTATTTCCTCACATCATGAATATTCATTAAACTAAAATATACTGACTGATTAAATTCAACCAATCTAAGAAACCTTATTCCATAAACTTTATGATGCTGTAACAATACAACTGCATTTTCTACAAAGTTTTTTTCACCTCCATTAAGTAGAAGGGTTTACTGAGGAATAATTTATAAATCTACACAAATTGCTGCAAAGTAACTGGAAGTTCAAAGTAAAGTTCATTATCAAAGTACATATACGTCACCATTACAACCCTGAGATTCATTTTCGTGCGGGCATACTCAATAAATCCATAGAATAATAACCATATCAATGAAACTTCCAAACCAACTTGGGGGTTCAACCAGTATGCAAAAGACAACAAAATGTGCAAATACAAAAAGAAAGAAGTAATAATAATAAATAAGCAACAAATATTGAGAACATGAGATGAAGAGTCCTTGAAAGTGAGTCCATAGGTTGTGTGAACATTTCAATGATGGGACATGAGCAAAGTTACCCCCTTTGGTTGAACAGCATGATGGTTGAAGGGTAGTAACTGTTTCTGAACCTCGTGATGCAAGTCCTGAGGCTCCTGTACCTCCTTCCTGGTGGCATCAACAAGAAGAGAGCATGTACTGGGTACAGGAGGTCCCTGATGATGGATGCTGCTTTCCTGTGATAACGCTCTGCGTAGACGTGTTCAATGGTGGGGAGGGCTTTACCCGTGATGGACTTGGCTGTATCCACTAATTATTATAGGATTTTCTGTTCAAGGGCATTGGCGGTTTCATACCAGGCCATAATACAGCCAGTCACTATACTCTCCACTACAAATTTATAAAAGTCTGTCAAAGTTTTAGATGTCATACCAAATCTTTGCAAGCTCCTAAGGAAGTAAAGGTTCTGCCATCCAGACAAGGTTTATGAGATGAGTCCAGGAATGAAAGGGTATATAGAGCCTTTGAATGTTCTAAGTCTATACTCGTGGAGTTTAGAAGAATGAGGGGAGAATCTCATTCAATACCAAATATTGAAAGGCCTAGACAGACATGGAGAACATGTTTTCAATAGTGGGAGAGTCTAGGACCAGAGGGCACAGCCTCACATTACAAGGACGTGCCTCTAGAACAGAGATGAGGAGGAGAAATCTAAATTTACGGGGAGCAGGCAGGGGAAGTGGGGTTGAGAGGGAAAATTAATCAGCCATGGAGCACACTCAGTAGACCAAGTTGCCTGATTCTGCTCTTACATTCACATTTCATCGCATTCCTTGGCATATATAGACATTGGTCCCAACAATAAAATTGCAAGATTCAATCTAAGAGCTCTGCTCATCTCAATGTAACAATGTCTTGCAGGAACAACGAAAATATGCATTAAAAATACGGTCTTCCAACGGTAACCTCCAATACTTGTACATCTGTGTCTTTTTTATATTTGTGCGTGTGTGTCTGTGTGTGTATATATATATATATATATATATATATAAAAGCGAGAGAGACTTTTGCACAGTACTGTACAGTCAAATGTGATCATCTCAATCTATATAAAAGCTATTCTACATATAATTCCTTTAGAATTCCTCTCAAGTTAACCCTACTAACCTGCAAAACTAGAATAAAATAGTCCACAGGTTTGTTCCGATGGAAGAGATAATGTTCCGGGGCTTTTTTGTTTCTCTCATCAAATTTCATTTCCTGAATGACATTAGGATGCTTGAGCAGCCTCAGCAAGATCTTCTCTGACATCTGCGTTGGACTGAATGGCTCCACTTCTGAAATAATTAACAGAAAACATATTACAGCGTAATTTCAAGCTTTCTATTGCAATGAATAATCATTAGATAAATTGGTCTAAATTAGCCTCCATGTACCGATATCATAATATTTCACTGAGGAAAAAGAAAGATGTTCTGCAGCAGTTAAATAAATAGAAGTTCCAACAAAAATACCTTTTTTTTTACAACTTACTTATTTAAGAACTTGCACAGGAGTGGAAAATGGAAGTCATCCAACTATTAACAGCATTCTCTCAATGTGGTTAACATAAAAGAGAAGCCAAAGGCTTCAATAGGCAGACTAACAAAAGCAGCTTTGCCAAAGGATTGGTTGACAGTCTGCAGAGAGGTTCTGGATTAGATGGAAGGCACAATTCAGGAGCTTTGCATTAGTGATTGCCAAGGAAAAAGACTTGGCTAAAGCTTTTATAAATGAGAATGTTTATATATGGGAAGAGATAAAAACTGACAAGTATGATCTACTGGAAAGTAACACCTCATCCATATGAGGCTTATCCAGGGGTTGTTGAGGGAATTAAGGGGAGAATTTGCAGTACTGCTTTCACAATTTATGAATCCTCTTTCAACACAGCAATGGCACCAAAGACAGTAAGACTACAAATGCCAAATTTATTTTCAAAGGAAGAGGAGAAGATAAACCTCCAAGTACAGTCCCCAAGTTTAATGCCAGTAATGAACAGGCCTTTAAAAACAATGAAGAAAAACATTGTCATTGCATGACGAGCATAACCTGAGTGAAGGGAACCAGTAAATATCTGCTAAATATAAATCACATCTGACTAACTTGACTACATTTTCTGTGAAGAGATCTGAAGTCAGTTTAAACCACAAGACATAAGATCATAAGACAGAGGAGCAGAATTAGGTCACTCAGCACCGTGTCTACTCTGCATTCCACCATGGCTGATTTATTATCCATCTCAATGCCATTCTCCTGACTTTTCCCTCTAACATTTGACGCCATGACTAACCAAGAACTTATCAACCTCTACTTTAACTATACTCAATGACTTGGCTTCCACAGCCATCTGTGGTCATGAATTCCACATTCATCACCCTCTGGTGAAAGAAATTCCTCTTCATCTCTGTTCTCAATAGACGTCCCTCTATTCTGAGGCTGTGTCCTCTGATCTTAGGCTCATCCACTATAGGAAACATCCTCGCCATATCCACTCTGTCTAGGCCTTTCAATATTCAGTAAGTTTCAGTGATATTGCCCTCATTCTTCTAAACTCCAGTGGCCACAGGCCTAGAGCCATCAATCGCTCATGTGTTAACCCTTTCAATCCTGGAATCAGCCTGAGCACATTTTTTCGTAAATATGGAGCCGAAAACCGCACAATACTCCAAGTGCGGTCTGACCAATACCATATAAAACCTCAGCATCACATCCTTGCTCTTATGTATATTCTAGTCCTCTCAAAATTAATGCTAACGTTGTATTTCCCTTCCTTACCACAGACTCAACCTATAAATTAATCTTTAGGGGATCCTGCACAAGGACTCCCAAGTCCCTTTGTACTTCTGATTTTTGAATTCTCTCCCTGTTCAGAAAATAGTCTACCCCTATATTCCTTCTACCAAAATGTATGACCATACACTTCCTGTTCCTTCTGTAGCCTCCCTGCTTCCTCAACAATACCTACCTACTCCACCTACCTTTCTATCATCTGCAAACTTGGCCATAAAGTCATCAATTTCATCATCCAAATCTTTGACATATAACATGAAGAGAAGCGGTCCCAATAGTGATCCCTGTGGAACACCACTTCTCACTGGCAGCCAACCAGAATAGGCCCCCTTTCTTCCTACACTCTCCCTCCTACCTATCAGCCAATCCTCTATCCATGCTAGCATCTTTCTTGTAGTACCATCGACTCTTGTTAAGCAGACATGTGCAGCATCTTGTTAAAGGCCATCTAAGTATCCAAGTAAACAACATCCACCTACTCTCCTTTGTCTATCCTACCCGTTATTTCCTCAAAGAATTCATACAGATTTGTCAGGCAAGATTTCCCTTCAGGAAACCATGTTGACTTGTGTTTACTTTATCATGGTCTTCCAAGTACCCTGAAACTTTATCCTTAATAATGGACTCCAACATCTTCCTAATCACTGAAGTCAAGCTAACGGGCCTATAATTTCCTTACTTCTCTCTCCCTCCCTTCTTTAAGATTGGAATGATTTTGTAATTTTCCAGTCCTTTAGTTCTCCAGAACTATTCCAGAGTCTACTGATTTTTGAAAGAACACTACTAATGCCTCCACAATCTCTTCAGCTAACTCTTTTGGTACCCTGGGGTATAGTCATCTGGTTCAGGTGACTTATCTACCTTCAGACCTTTCAGCTTCCCAAGCACCTTCTCCTTAGTGATGGCAACTATACTCACTTCTGCCCCCGACACTCTACAATTTCTGGCATACTTCTAGGGGCTTCCACAGTGAAGACTGACACAAAATACTTATTCAGTTCGTCCACCATTTCTTTGACCCCATTGCTACCTCTTCAGCATCATTTTCCAATGGTCCAATATCTACACACACCTCTCTTTGACTCTTGATATACAGTATTTGAAAGAGCTTTTGGTATCCTCCGATAGTTTCAACTAGCTTACCTTCATATTACATCTTTTCTTTCCTTATGATTTTTTAGATGCCTTCTACTGGTTTTTAAAAGTTTCCCAATTGTCTAACTACTTGCTAATATTTTTTTTGCTCTTTTTTTATATTTTTATGCCCTCTCTTTTGCTTTTATACTGGTTTTGGCTTTCCTTGTCACCCATGGTTGCTTCATTCCCTCTTTAGAATATATCTTCATCTTTGGGGCTTATCCCACCTTCCAAATTGCCCCCAGAAACTTCAGCTACTTCTAGTGACCCCTTATGATCAATTTTGGTCAGCTCCTCTCTCATGCCTCTGAAATTCCCTTTCTTCCACTGTAATACTAATACATCTGACTTTATCTCTACCTCTCAAGCTGCAGGGGTAATTCTATCATATTATGATCACTGTCTCCCAAGGGTTCCTTCTGCTTAAGCTCCCTTTCAAATCTGCTTCATTACACAACACCCAATCCAAAATTATCTTTCACCTAGTGGGCTCAACTACGTTGCTCCAAAAAGCCACCTCATAGGCATTCTACAAATTCCCTCTATTGGGATCCAGCACCAATCTGATTTCCCCTTTTAATACATGCCATACCTTCCCCAGAAAAGATCCCAGTTATCCAGAAATCTGAATCCCTGCCCCCTGCACCACTTCCTCAGCCATTCATTCATCATATCCCTGCCCAGACTAGCACATGGAGCTGGGAGTAATCCAATGATGACTATCTTGGAGGTCTTGCTCTTCAACCTCTTCCCCAACTCCCTATACTTACTGCTCACCACCCCCCGCCCGAGAATCTTCCAAAGCACTCTGAGACATCCTGGACCCTAGCAAATGAGAGGAAACATAATCCTGGCTTCCTTTTCATGGCCACAGAATCTCCTGTCCATCCCTAACTATTGCCTTATCACTACCACTCTGCCTGATTTTACCCTTCTCTGCCCAGCTTCAGAGCCAGCCAGAGTGCCACTGACCTGTCTGCTGCTGCTGTGCTCTGATAGGTCATCTCCCTTAGCAGTATCCAAAGGGTTATACTTGTTGCTGAGGGGAGCCCTGCACTGACTACTTACTCCCCTTACTTCTCCTGGTGGTCACCCAGATACTACTTGAAGCCTGCACACTGTGTGTGACCATCTCAGTAAAAGACTCATCTATTAACTTTACAGCCTCTCAGATGGTCAAGTCATGTCAAGTTTATTGACATTTAACTATACACATGTATACCGTCAAACAAGACGTTTCTCCAGAGCAGGGGGCAAAGCACAACAGTGCACATTACACACATATAACACATAATAACTTGGGAAAGTAAGGATAAGATCTATAGATGAATCATACATAAATAAAGTGCATAAATTAAATATTGTAACCTACAGAACAGATTAACTGGTGACACTTCGAATGCAATGCAGCCGGGAGTTCAGAAGCCTAATGGCCTGAAGGAAGAAACTGTTTCCCATCCTGACTGTTCTTGTTTTTATGCATCAGTCTCCTTCCTGAATGGTAGAAATTCAAAGAGGATGCAGGATGGATGAGTGGGATCCTTCATAATACTAAGGGCCCTGTATACATAACACTCCTGATAAACATCCCTAATTGGTGGTAGGGAGACCCCTTTGACCCTCTCAGCCACCCTCACAGTCCTTTGAAGGGACTTCCGGTCCAATGTTCAGCTGCTCCTATAAGAGGTGGAGATGCAGCTCGCCAGAATGCTTTTAACGGTGCTCCTATAAAGTTCAGTTAAGGTGTTGGGGGTGGGGAGGCTCGCTTGCCTCAGTCTCCTTAGGAAGTGGAGGCGCTGCTCTGCCTTGTGCCTTCTTGTTCAGAGAGGTGATATTAAGAGACCAGGTGAGTGAGGTCATCTGTGATGTGAATTCCTGAGCGCTTCCAGCTCCAGCTCATATACTTTGTCAGTCAGGAACTGAAGTTGGATGCGCTTCCTGCAGATGTAGTCATCAGGGAGACAATTAGGTACCTTGAAATCCCACATCACAGAGGAGTATTCCACTGCCTGAACTACTTTCCTGCATACCCTTGTTATGCTTCTAACTTCTCAAACTTAAGTTCCAGCCTGCCCAAGCCTGAACACTTTAACACTGTCCATTCACACAATGACCATTTCCACTCAAACCCCGCTTCTTTTAATTGGCCCTTGCAAATTAAGCCTAGTTACTATTAATCCAAGCAATCTCCCGCTCCGCTCGCTTTTTAAAGCTTGCGTGTTAAGTCCGCAAGGAACTGTCTCCAACTCACTCCGCAACCTCCCGCTCCGCATTTTAGTAGAGGTTGTGTACATTCATTTCTTTCTTTCTTTTTAAATCTTTTAATTTTTCAAAATTACAAACTCAATAACAAAGTTGGTACAAAGAGATTGTAAAAATGTTCATCAACATATATAAAATGAATTTTAAGTAACATAGATATAAAAGACTTCCAAACTCATAATGAGATTAAACATATAAAAAGAAATAAAAAGAAAAAAAGATATATAAACAAAAAAAAACCCCCAAAAGAAAAAAAGAAAAAAAAACCCAAGAAAAAAAAAACAAAACAGGGCTAGACCAACAGCTTATATCGGACATGTTCAATAATGTCGTTAACTCCGCTCCTCTCATCATATAATTTAAATTTAGAAAAGAGATTCAGAAAGGTCAGATTACATCATATGAAAATGTTGCATAAAAGGTTTCCAAGTTTCTTCAAATTTAACCAAAGGGTCAAAAATATCACTTCTAATTTTTTCTAAATTTAAACTTAATATGGTTTGAGAAAACCATTGGAATGTAGTTGGAGGATTAGTTTCCTTCCAGTTCAACAAAATAGATCTTCTCACTATTAAAGTAATAAAAGCTATCATTCGACAGGCTGAAGAAGACAAAGATCTATGTTCTACCATTGGCAATCCAAAGATTGCCGTAATAGGATGGGGTTTTAAATTGAAACATAGAACTGTTGAAATAATATCAAAAATGTCTTTCAATATTTTTCCAAAAGAGGACAGGACCAAAACATATGAGTTAAAGAAGCCACTTCAGAATGACATCTATCACAGGTAGGGTTTATATGGGAATAAAAACGAGCTAGTTTATCTTTGGACATATCAGCTCTGTGTACTACTTTAAATTGTATTAAAGTATGTTTAGCACATATAGAAGAAGTACTAACTAATTGAAAAATTTTATCCCATTTTTCTGTAGGTAGGGAAAGTTGAAGTTCCCTTTCCCATTCATTTTTAATTTCGTCAGATTCATTTCTGAATGCATCTGATAATTGCTACAGTTTGATAATTATTTCTCCGATGAACTTAATAATTATCAGATTGCTACAAATCTGATCGTTGTTAAGTTTAACAGCAAAATGGAAATGAGTGGATTTGAAAAAGATGCACACCCAAAATGCTAGAGGAACTCAGGGGGTCAGGCACCATCTATGCAAATGAATAAACAGTTGATGTTTCAGGCTGAGACCCTTTTTTCAGGAATGGAAAGGGGGAAGATGCCAGAATAAAAATTGAAAATGATGATACAAAATTGACAAGAGGGATATAAAAAAGGAGTTGCAGTGAATTTTACTTTTGGAATGGAGAGACCTATACAGTTTTGTACCTCCAAGGTTCCATGAAAGAATCCCTGTTACATTTGAGATACAGTGGCATACTACGTTGATAAAACAAATTTTAGAATTAGAGTAAAAATACACAAGTTCATAAGAAACTTACAACAGAAATAGAAAGACTGGCAGAATGAGCAACCGTGGCAAAGAAATATGAGGTAATGAAGAACAAGAAGAAGCCTCAAGGAGGGAGGAGGAAGGAGGAGAAGATGGCGGTGCGAGGCAGTGTGCGCAGTCGTTCCAAATGATATCGTAATGTGTTAACTAGGGGGCAGTGAACAATCCCGATTTGATGCAGACAGCCGTGAGAAGCACGGAGGAACACCTGGAGAAACTTCTGAAATGCCCGCTTCGCTGCCACTGCTACTGTGCGATCGAGAATCTCCGGAGGGGAAGGCCCCAAATCCTCGGCTTTGCCTATTGCCTGTTGCCAGGGCCGGGGTCAAAGCCCTCGGCCAAGATGGTGCTCAGTGTCGGAGAGCTGGTCGGAGGCTCAGAGTTTTCGGACGGACTCGGAGTCAGATGCTTCATCGGCAAGTTTCCGTCTGTGTGAGATGATGGGACTTTCGAGAGACTTTGAGACTTTTTATCGTGCCATGGTCTGTTCTTTATCAAATTATGGTATTGCTTTGCACTGTTGTAACTATATGTTATAATTATGCGGTTTTTGTCAGTTTTTCAGTCGGTTTGTCATGTGTTTCTGTGATATCATTCTGGAGAAACATTGTATCATTTCTTAATGCATGCATTACTAAATGACAATAAAAGAGGACTGCGTGTCCTCATAATCTAAGATAAATGGTACAATTTTTCAGGTGAGTCCAGTGTTCAAGGTAAATTTATAATCCAAGTACATATACAGGTTTCCCCCGCTATCTGAAGATATGGTGTTCCTATGAAATGGTTCGTAAGCCGTAATGTCGTAAAGTGAATAAGCAATTACTATTTATTAATATGGGAAAATTTTTTGAGTGTTCCCAGACCCAAAAAAATAACCTACAAAATCATGCCAAGTAACACACAAAACCTAAAGTAACAGTAACATATAGTAAAGGCAGGAATGATTTGATAAATACACAGCCTATATAAAGAAAATACTTTTCTGCAGTACTGTCTAGCACAGTGAAAATCTCGCACAAGCGCTCTCGGCAGAAACACTCTCTCTCCAGTAACCTTTAAGCTATGAAGCTGCCAAATCATACCAAATAACACATAAAAATACACAGCCTATATAAAGTCAAAATAATGTATGTACAGTGTAGTTTCACTTACTGGAATTGGGAAGACTCCAATAAATTGCAGTTTCGTCATAGTTAAACACTTGCTTATACGAATAACCACCTGACGCAATCGGCAATCGCCTCTGATCTGGGCCAACATTTACATGCTGGGCGGTACCTAATTAATTAGCTTGTTTATTTCGGCTTTTTTCTTAAAGATGTGCTGCGTGCGTTCCGACTACCGCTGCACCACTGCATTCTTCGCGGCAATGTATCAGTCCGCGGCCCGGAGGTTGGGGACCACGACTGCTTAAACTATGAAGTTGCCCTCGCCTCAGAAACCAATCAAACCACACATGACTACCTTTAAATTCCACTTTCGCAACACTTTCATCACCATCATCCAGTGCTTTCTGTTTCAGCTTATTAAAAAGACTGACTTCTCCTTAAGTATAAGAAAACTTAATAGAACACCACGCTTTGTACATCCACCAATCCACTCAAGCAACAGACTTTCCATTTTATCCATTACATCGGCAGCTTTCAGAATTCTTTCTCCCTGCATATAAATAGTGCCAATGGTGGACGCAGGCAAGTTCAACGTGCGGACAATGTCCTTACTTCATTCACCACGATCGAAACGCTTAATTATGTCTAGTTTTACGCTAAGTGTAACAGCCTTACGAGCTCTTTTAGGCTTTTCCGATACCTTAGACCTCATCTTGCTTAACGGATGCACAAAATAAATCGAGATAAAGCACGTGTTTAAGCAATGCCAGCTAGAATGCAGTTCCGGGGGAGGAGCTTGGTGTGCTGCCTTTTTTTGTAACAGCGAGGTGTTGTAAAGCAAACGTTCGGAAAATGGGGATCACCTGTATGTTACCATATGCTACCTTGAGATTCATTTTCTGGCAGGCATTTATAGGAAAACAAGACATACAATAGAATTTTATGAAAAGTCCTTGAAAACGACTCTGTGGGTTGTAGAATTAGTTCAGAGTAGTGGTGAATGGAGTTATCCACACTGGTTCAGGAGCCTGATAGTGCACAATAATAACTGATATTAACCTGGTGTGAAAACCTAAGGCTTCTGTCTCACAGCTAGAAGAAAGCATGGCCTGGATAGTGGGGGGTTTGATAATGGATCCTACTTTCAAAGTTCAAAGTATATTTATAATCAAAGTATGTATACATTATACAACCTTGAGATTTATCTCCTAACAGGCAGCCGCGAAACAAAGAAACCCAAAAACAAACTATATATTGTGTTAGACTGTCTAACACCTAACGTACAGAGAATAAAAAACAGATTATGCCCATAACAAAAACAAAATCAAAATAAAATAACCCATCAAAAAGACCAATGTGCAATAAAATAAAAAATCATGCAAACAGCAACCACAAGCAAATAGCATTTCTCAACTAAAGTCTGTAAAGAGAGTCCATAGTTCAGCACAGAGCTGAGTAAATGTCATGGAGCAGCGATCCGAACCAGCCCACACCTCAGCTCAGTCCCGAAACCCTGACCTTTTCAATCTGGCCTGGCACTTAACTCTCCATCCAAACAATGGGTTCTGCTGCTTCCAGCAGTGATTTGAACCGACCTGTAACTGGCATTGGGCCTCAACACTCTGACCTTTTCAATCTGGCTCAGCGCTCAAATCTCCGTAAGAACCATGGGTTCTGCTGCATGGATACGCCAGACTTCGCTGCCTCGATTCAGCCTGTAAATTTCTGTCCGCATATTGTGTTTAGTCGCGTTGGTATGCTCTGGGTCCTGGACCCCGTGGCTTCAATTCAGCCTTTGCCCAACCTTTCCCCACTGTTCTCAGCGATGGGCCCGCCACCTCACCTCGAGCCTGCCACATCAAACTGCTCCAAGTCCAGACTTATTTGCGATGATTGCTTGCCAGAAAAAGTGTGGTTAACGAAGTATTTAGTTGCTATCCTTGTTTTGCTAGCCACTAGACAGGAGTCACTGAGGTTCACTAGCACCACCTTAAACTGGAAGTTTCTTGTGGCAAAACTCCATGGAGATATACTCAATAGTAGGGAAGGCCTTGCCTTTGACAGACTGGGCTGTATCCATCACCTTCTGTACCTTTATTCCATTCTTGAGCACTAGTGTTTTCATACCAGGTGATGATCCAGGCAAAAGTTGATACACTTCACGACCAACACCTCAAAGCACTTCATCATGAATAACTTCAAGTGAGTGAAAGATTACAGAAATCTCTCTTCTGCACAAATGATCTCAGCCCAAAGTGTTAACTCTTTATTTATCTTCATAGATGCCGTCTGACCTGCTGAGTTCCTTCAGCATTTTGTGTGTGTTCTGCACAAACATTTAGACAATATCAGGACAAATGAATAAACTACTGAGTAATATGACATAGAATTTTATAAATAGTGGAAAAACGAGGATTAAATCAAACATTCTTTATAGGAGATGTGTCTCCCCTCAGCTGGAAAGTTGAGTTCCTTTTAGGAAGGTTGTAAATACTCTACTGGGGTAGCAATTAAGTTTTAAGAGAATGATTTCAAGAAATAGTTACATAAGTTGACTGGAGAAACCTAAGGCAGTTGTTCTTTGAACTGAGGAGGAAGTGAGGAAAAGTATTAAAAATCATGAGGGATTTAAACAAAGGAAATTCTTCTAACAGCTGAAAGGTCAAAAATAAAAGTCACAGATTAATGGTTAATGGCCAAAACATGAAAGCCATTGTGAAATAAAATTTTTATTTGTAAGCCGATCACAAACTAGAGAAAATCTGCAGATGCTGGAAATTCGAGCAACACACACAAAATACTGGAGGAACTCAGCACGCCAGGCAACACCTAGGAAAAGAGTACAGTTGACGTTTTGGGCTGAAACATCAACTGTACTTTTTTCCTAGATGTTGCCTGGTCTGCTGAATTCCTCCAGTTTTTTGTGTGTTGCTTTGTATTAGGAAATGCATGTTTAGAATTTGGATTAAACTTCTAGTCTGGGTAATGTATAAAGATTAAACAGTAACCTTCAAAAGAAAATTAAATTAATATATTGTGGTGGGCATTTGGTCCATAATGATGGACGAGGAAGCTCGTTAACTCAACAATCGTTTTATTGTGATAACCACAAAACAGACCGGGCACCATGACCTGGAGAGTGAACCCAACCAGTCTCATACAAACGGAAGAGGTGACCATCACACACCCCGGTTACAGTTAGGGTGACCCACAAATACACAAGCAAATAACTGTAACACCTAAGCTAAAAAGTAACAATAAATGAACTGGAACTTCCCACCATAATCCCACAAAAGCATTTTAACACAAGAACAATAAACAGTACTGATCATTAGAAATGTAGGGGTGGGCTGTCGACCATGCCCCACCTCAGAATGTCATAATATTTATAAAACATATAGGAATGAATATATAGGAATATGACATGGCACATTATGAACAAACAAAGGAATGAAGAGTAGATAGGTGGATTAACCAGATTTCTCTTCTAAATAGCTAGCACAGACTCAATAAACCAAATTCTCTCTTTCTTTAACGTACACTTCCCAGCAGGAAATAAGTTATTAATGTTCGAAGGTTCTTGTTTCCCTACAGAATCAAATTAAAATAATTCTGCTACTGTAATGAATAGGACTAGCTAATAACTAAACAAGCTATGCTTACTCTCTACATACCCCCAATAAAAACAAATAATATATAAAAATATATACATTTGAACTAAATAAGTTGTGCAAAAAATAAGTAAAAAGTAAAGAGGCAGTGATCATGGGTTCAATGTCTATTTAGAAATTGGATCGCAGAGGGGAAGGAGCTGTTCCTGAATCGTTGCTTCTATACCTCCTTCCTGATGGTAACAATGAGAAGAGGGCATGTCCTGGGTGGCGGGGGTCATTAATAATGGATGCTGTGCCTTTCTGAGACACCACTCCTTGAAGGTATCTTGAATACTATGGAGGCTAGTGGCCATGATGGAGCTGACTTAATTTACAACACTCTGCAGCTCACTTCGAATCTAGGTTGGCCAGACATTGTTGGTCTAAGGGCCAGTTCTTGCGCTGTATTGTTCTATATTTAACGTTTTTCCACAATGATTTTTCTCAGCTGACCTTGGTCTTAAATTGGGTGGACAGTTTTATTTTAAAAATTGCTAGTTTTTAAAAAAAAATGTATGAAAATGAAGAGTCAAAAAACCAACTAAATAGCCCAGATGATACAGAAAGTTCCCAGATCTCAAATAAATGTACACTGGCAAATTATAATTCTACGCTTACTTTTTATATAGAGATACAGGCCCTTCCAACCCAATAAGCCCACCCAATTATACCCATGTAATTAATTAGTCTACTGACCAATATGTCTTTGAAATATGGAAGGAAGCCAAAACACCCAGAGGAAACCCACACGGTCATGGGCAGAACGTACATACTCCTTCACATAGTGATGGGAATTGAACCCAGGTCACTGGCACTGTAAAGCATTACATAAACCGCTACAATACCAAGCCACAACTGTTCCATTGTAAGAAAACCACAGTACATAGCAATTTAACTCAATTAGCTTAAAATATATAAAATTGTATTATTTATGCAGTTTCCCAGAAGCTTAGCGTACTATGCACTATAGGACCTGTACATATATTTGAAAACACAAGGTAAATCTTATATTGAAGTACAGTAAAACAAATAAAGAAACACATTACTCTGAAGGACAAACATTTTTCTGATTTATGCTATTTGTTAGAAAAATACTGGAAAATTCATTTTTCCATCATTTCATTACAGATGCAGCCATTACTGTAAGTGCATTTTCCAAAGACTACCTTGAGCATCATTTTTCAACTAAAAAAATTTTAACCACATCAATGAATCCTGCGATACACAAACGTAAAATGAGTGGCTATTGGGAATAGATCACCTTTAGTATGTGGGAGTTGGCATTAATTAACCTTGCAGTATGGATTGGGCAGTCTCCATGCAATCTATTCAAATTAGGCTTAAATTTGGCAGCTTAAAACCACCATGAATGTCAGTGGCAGAGCTGCTGTATGAGCATAGACTGCAACATTACTGTGTTAACCCATACTATTACAGCAGAGTTTCATTTTACAACTTGTTTTCTTATTATATTTTACTTCAAAACTGTTGGTCTATTTTCCCTGATAGTTGATTATTACTAAATACTTGCTATTTTTTTAACATGCTGTATAGGTATCTGGGCAGTTGGATACCAAGTTTTGAAAAGATTGTTAGGCAATAACTGTAAGTTCAGTCCAGGGGAAGACCATGCAGTCAATGATGAGGATAGTTGTTAAAATGCCAAAAGTTTTTTGGAAGTAGAAAGCTTGAACTATTATTGCAAGTATGATGAAGGTGATTCCAATGTGGCTAGGTAAGGAGGTCAGGATTTAAAAACGGAAGGGTTTAACTGCCTTTGAAATGAACTGGCAAGTTGTCTGTAATGTGAGATACAATCAAATAGGTCAAACTAGGTGAATGAGCAGTTAATCAGAGGATGTTTATCACCACTTGACTGATTATTGATTGCTTTGCCAGCAGCAGAGTTTAATTCTCTGATTCTTCAAAACAGAATTCATATTCTCAAACCAGCAAGGTGGGGGAGGGGGTGGTTTTTTTAACACAAGCTTTCTTTTTTACTGTGCATGTAATTCTCGTGCACTTCAACCTCAAATGCCCCTGGAACCAATATTACATTTATTTTTTGGATGACCATCAGAAATCAAACGGTCTGATTTGTTAATCCCTGCAATAGCATTTGGCCATTTTTTGTTTAAAAGTTGCCGGAAAGCTTGTGCTATTTGTTGGATAGGAAAGCTTTCAATGATAAATATAAGATAAACAGCAGTATTTTATTTTCCCAAAGATAATCCACACCCTGATGAGGTACAAAAATTCACACCCTGAACTGTGTATTTTACACATCTGCTGCAATGAACTTTACAATTCGGGAAATAAACAATCACAGCTCCTAGGAACCAATAACAAAATCAAATTTCAAATGAAACCACAATATCCTAAGCACATAAATTAATGGACAATAAAATATCACAAAATAATTGCATTAAGCCTTGTTATGACTATGATCTAACAGTTCTATTATGTTGCCACTTTTGTCCTCAAACAATAAACACTTTCATTGCAAGTTGGTTTTAAACATAAGATATGTCTAAGGTTATACTTAAAAGTACTTAGAGTAAAAGCGGGTGATTGGGAGTATTAGGTTAAAGAAATTAGTTTAAAAGGAAGGGTACAGAAATTTGAGGAAATTGCACAGTGTATGATCGAAGTTATCATCAGGGATGTAGGGAGTACATAGAAGCCCAGAGCAGAATAACAAAACCTATTAAAGTTGCAGAGGATAATGGTATAAGGAATGGGCCTTAGGAACAAGGAGTCCAATACAATTGTTATAGAAGCAGGATAGAGAATTTATGATCAAGATAACTACTATAATCAGTTCCGGTATTCACTTCAATATATCTTTTTTAACATAACAAAAAACTTGCCTGTTGCTAGAAAACGATGTGTTGCTAATAGTAGCTGTGGTGAGATTTTGACCTTCATTTCACTGTCTGTTGGTTTGAAGGCAGAGAAATCTTGTTTTCTTTCACGATGTGTAATTTTCTTTTTGGTTCTGTTATCCGCTGCAGATGTGGAAGACAGTTGAAAGAGAGGAAGTGATTGGAGTTCATAAAACATGTTTACAGGACATGATGACTGGCAAGTGAATCAGGTTCTAAAAACAAGCAATTTTTTCTTAAATTAACCAAAATTTAATTAATTTTCTTTATTTAACCAGCAGAGATGCAAGCTTTCAGTTACTGTGACACAACCTATATGAACTCACTTGAGTTTATAATTAAATCGGAAAAAAGCATAGTTCTGCAGCTTAAGGAATAAAACTTAAAAGATTGCATTTCCTCAAATAGAAAGTATATTCCCATTTTATATCTTACACTTCAATATAAAGATGTAATTTTCACCTGGAGGCATGCTACAAAATAATTAGAATTGCTAATATTAGAAGTATTTGTAGCTACTGAAGTTTTCACCCCTATTTCAGAGCATTGTGTTTTACATTATTATTTGCTTTTTACCAATGCAAAGCTGCATTGCTCATTCAAAATGTTAAAAACAAACAGAAACGGCTTTGTAAGGCGTGCTCCAATCTGAAAATGGTATGAAATTTCCATCAACCCACTGTTACAGTTTTTAAATCTGGTTTTACCTCCCTCAGAAAAATGGGTTTCAGGTGCTGTAAGGGAGGAGTGCACACAGTATGGAATATAATAAAATTAACTTGTTTTCTACTTGTCTTCTAAAAGAACCAAGGCAGTTTATGGTTTACTCTCTCCATGAGTACAGTCTAGCTCATCCCACCACCTTGCAATCAGTCACACATAAAGAGTCAAAAGAGAAAGAGCTAACTACTTTTCTTTCTTAACCAATTCTGACAAAGGGTCTAGGGTCTGAACCTATTTCTTGTTCATTGATTATGCTTGACTTGATGGGTGCTTCCAACATTTTCTGTTTTATTTCAAGGTAGTTTACAGCATTTTGTTGATTTAATTATTTAACCAGGTCAATTATTTCCTTCCTTTCTCTGCCATGACAGAATCTTGCTGTCCAATCAAATTGAAGATTAATTTATTCAACAGGAATATTTAAATGCTGAACTTTCATTCACTGAAGCTATCTCATGCCGGATGCTGTAAGCAGCTAGTAAAGTTTCAAAATAGTGCAACGGATGTTCTCCCTTGACTGGTGTTGCAGCGCATGAAATGATGAGATGACTATTAATTGAATGGCAAGCAAATTTTGTTAGGAAATCTGGGACAGGAGGAAATTAAGGAACATCATGAGAAAAAGATGTTAAATTAAACAAAGTGAACACAGAAAAATCACTAAGCCAGTATGGATGTTATCGGAAGACATACTGTAATTCAGAATGTGTGGGTCTAAGTCCTACAAATTAGATACTGTGCCTATAAAAAGTATACAACCTCCTTGTAAGTTTTCATGTTTTATTGATTAACAACCTTGAATCACAGTGAATTTAATTTGGTTCTTTTTGACACTGATTAACAGAAAAAGATTTTTTTGTGTCAAAGTGAAAACAAATCACTAAGATCCTGCAGGACCTGCATTTCAAAAACAGCAAGTTCTCAAAGACAACTAATGGCCTGTTAAGGGCAGAGACATTACTTTGTTTGCTTATCCTTCCACTATACTTGGAGGAGTGTGCATGTGTTTTTGTGTGTGCGCATGCACGCACGCGCGTGTGTACGTACTTTGAGGATAAATGCAAATTATTTCTTATAGTCTAAAATATAGTTAAATTATAAGGAAATAAGAAATGTTTGCATGTCACAGTATAGACTGAGGATAAGACCAAGAACACTCACTATATAAATCAGTCTCATCCAGGATCTCTGATTTGATAATTTCTTCAATTACATCCTCTAGTGTGACAATTCCAAGCACCTCGTAAAATGGATCCCCTTCTCCTTCATTGTTCACTCTCTGTACTATTGCCAGATGAGATTTACCTACAAAGGACGAAAGGGGAAATAACAACATAAATCAATATGACACATGCAAATCTGATGGGCCGTGTTTACTTAAATATAAAAAAGCATGCTCTAGTACAAAAGTAGCACCTCCAAACTTAACTATTAACAAAATAAGTCTGTAACAGAAATATAGGCCATTAACCAGAGGAATAATCATTAGATTTAAAATGTGTTAAAACTGCATAAATTGTGAACAATACTTAAAATATAATTCTTTATATACATATAAACGCTTGAAAGCATGATTAAAAAATTAAGTACAAATATGTCTTCCTACAAGTGTTAATGATATTCACATATGCCTGTATAAACATGATCTAGATATAAATTCACCGAAGTACAGCTCAACTCGTTAGCAAGATAATAGAATTAAATTCACAATTAGCTATAAGCAAGATGAATGTTGTTTTAATAAATGCACGCGAACAGGAAACTCCATGTGATGAAAGAAAACGCAGGCATAGCTGGGGTCCATGCGAGTGCCCATAGCTACACCTTGATTTTGTAGAAAGTGTGAGGAATCAAGAGAGAAGTTTTGCCAGGCAGATGAGAGTGTTAGTGGAGAGGAACTAGTCAAGCCTTTGATCCCGAAGAAGGGGTCTAAGATTTTTCTGATGGGCTATGGACATGCATGCTTCCCAGTTCTACTGTTTCCAGGGTTGTGTTTGTAGCAGTATCTCACACCATTCAGCTCATAGGGACCAGTACTTTCATCAATGACTCAGAATCAGAATTAAAGGAAGTTGTGTTTAAAATTGTAAACGATTAAAACTAGAGAATAAAAGCAGCTGAAAGACAAAACACGCATTTTAAAACGTTAACAACACACACAAAATGCTGGAGGAACTCAGCAGGCCAGGCATCTATGGAAAAGAGTATAGTCGATGTTTCGGGCCGGGATCCTTTAGCAGGGCTTGGCCTTAAAATAGTTAATCTGAACAGGTAGTGTAAAAAGATTTTTTAAGAAGTAGTAAGGTAGTATTCATGGATTGAATGCCCACTCAGAAATCTGATGGCAGGGGGAAGAAGCTATTTCTGAATCGTTGAGTGTGTGCCTGCAAGCTCCTGTACCTCCGCCCTAATGGTAGCAATAAGAAGAGTGCATGTCCTGGATGATGGAGGTCCTTAATGATTGTCGACACCTTTTTGAGCCATTGCTCTTTTAAGATGTCTTGGATGCTGGTGAGGCTAGCTCCCATGATGTTTTCAACTTTCTACAGCTTATTTTGATCCTGTGCAGTGCCCACACCCATACTGGACAGTGATGCAGCCAGTTAGAATGCACTTCATGGTACATCTGTAGAAATTTGAGGATGTCTTTGGTGATGTACTGAATTTCCTCAAACTCCCAGAACTAAAAAAGTAAGGCAAAAGTAGATTTCAATGTGAATAAGTGCAAGGTAGTACATTTCATAAATTAAAATGGAGTATGACTGAAGTCTACGTATCATAGTGGAGCAAAGTGATTTTAGGATTAAGATTTACACAACACTTCAAATGGATAGTTTCTTAAAAAAAAGGAGTACTGGGTTTTTGGGCAATTACCACAATATATGAACAGCATAATGTACCTGAGAACTTAAATTCAACTTTAACAAAGTAGTAATTGGAGTCTGATCTTATTTTGCACTCCACAGTGTAACAAAGATTTCAGTGGAACACAGACAAAATGCTGGAGGAACTCAGCAGGCCAGCCAGCATGAAAGAAAAGAGAACAGTTGATGTTTCGGGCCAAAACCCTTCGGCAGGACTGGAGAAAAAAGCTGAGGAATAGATTTAAAAGGTAGTGGGAAGGGGAGAGAGAAACACAAGGTGATAGGTGAAACCTGAGGAGGGAGAGATGGAGTAAAGAGCTGGGAAGTTGATTAGTGAAAGAGACAGAAGGTCAAGGAAGAAAGCAAGTGGGGAGGAGCACCAGAGGGAAGTGATGGGTGGGCAAGGAGATAGGGTAAGAGAGGCAAAAGGGGATAGGAAATAGTGGGGGGAGGATGAGTCTCACCAATATACAGGAGGCCACAAAAGGAGCACCAAACATAGTATATGACCTCCAACAGACTCACAGGTAAAGTGTTGCCTCACCTGGAAGGACTGTTTAGGACCCTGAATTGTAGTGAGGGAGGTGATGTAGGGGCAGGTGTAGCACTTGTTCCGCTTGCAAGGTTATGTGCCAGGAGGGAGATCTGTGGGGGGGCGGGGGGGAGAGATGAATGAACAAGGGTGTCGTATAGAGAGCGATCCCTGCAGAAAACAGAAAGTGGTGGTGGGGGGGGAGATGTGCTTAGTGGTGGGACCTGGTTGGAGGTAGCGCCACTGATCTCCCTCCACACTAATTTCCCTCCTGGCACTTATCCCTGCAAGTCCCTCCCCACTGATCTCCCTCATGGCACTTATCCTTTCGCCACCTCCAAAGGGATGAGGACACACTTAGGTTGGAGAAACAACACTTTATATTCCGCTTGGGTAGCCTCCAACCTGATGGGATGAACATTGACTTCTCAAACTTCCCCCACCCCGCCTTCACCATTTCCCATCCCCTTTTTCCTCTCTCACCTTATCTCCTTGCCTGCCCATCGCCTACCTCTGGTGCTCCGCCCCCCCTTTTCTTTCTTCCTTGGCCTTCTGTCCCTTTCACCAATCAACTTCCCAGCTCTTTACTTCATCCCTGCCCCCTTCAGGTTTGACCTATCACCTTGTGTTTCTCTCTCTCCTTCTCCCACCTTTTAAATCTATTCCTCAGCTTTTTTCTCCAGTCCTGCCAAAGGATTTTGGTTCGAAACGTCGACTGTACTCTTTTCCTAGATGCTGCCTGGCCTGCTGAATTCCTCCAGCATTTTGTGCGTGTTGCTCAGATTTCCCACATTTGCAGAGTTTCTCATTTGTGAAAGAATTTCAGTGGGTTGCTTCCTACTGTAAATGAAACTAAATTACAAAGAACGATTCAGATGGTTTCCACTGAACTGAGGAGATTACCGGATGAATTGAGACCAACACCTCAAATTAACAGGGACTCAGTTGTTGCTATGTTAATAGAGCTCATTGCCACACATTTTAACCCACAAACAAACCATTTCAAACTAAATTTAAGATAGATTCATGCATCTTGTAAATATTTTGCAATTAGAAATCAGTTTTATAGCACAATACTCATTCACACATGCAGAATCAAATACAATACTTTAAAATTCTTAATTAATGAAAATGATTTTGTAATCTACACGAGATATTCTCAACATTACGTTACCAGATAAGGATTAAACATTAATAAACAGCTAAAACATAAAATGTGCTGTGACAGCCCCCTACATCATCATCATTTTGAAAGAGGGAAAGGATTGTCACTAATGGTGTTTTACATATTCATAAAAACCAAACTAGTTGTATTAAAATAAAATCTCAGAAATTCATTTAAGAATCCTTAACTGAGGAAACTAGAAGACATTTTTTTTTCCCCTGAACAATGGATGTTTTTTATCTGAAACAAGCACAGCCTTCTTTAAAGCTTCTGTGAATGCATTATTTCAGTCATTCATGCAAAAGTTAGCAGTTGACTGTATCAGCCCGCAATTTACAAGCTGATAGAATGGAAAAGTGTAAAGCTTGTGCATTTTTAAACTCCATTCACTGGTTATCAATTAGTTTTAATTCCAAGTTGCTGCCTAACGATAATCTGTTTTGTAGCAAAGTTCTTAGCAATTCCCATATTTTATATTCAGTTACAGTAGGTAATCATTTTCAACATCCTGGAAAAGACTACTCAAGCTCACCTTTTACAGGATGTGATAGACTTTAAGATATTTTTTCAATCTAAAAATCCATCCAATTCTTCTAAATAAAGGAAATGATCTAATACGTAAATACACCAATCGATTACATTCGTATCTCGTGCAACCAGTGATAGTTCAGACTATGATAAATTAACTTTTAAGTTATTCTTTGGACTTTGGTTAAAATTAACCCTCAGGTGGGTGGATTACAGAATGGAAGAGCTTTGGTTAGGTTCACATAAAGCACCACACTCATGTCTGAGCATTGTTTCTTTTAGTTGTTCATTGCCTTTTAAATGACAACTTCTCTGCCATTTTTATTTCAAGTTATTTTTAGTGGAAGTAGTAAGATGAACAAATGCAAAAAGCATCCTGTTATGATCAAAACCAGCTTGAAAAATGATATCACTCTCCTTTTGGGATCTTTCACTAACAAACACAAATATCAAAACTTAGGTATTAAAGATAAGTATACAAACAATACCATATTGTATTAAAACAAAACATAATTACTGCACAATTAGCCTCTCAAATGAATACAACCTCCATTTAAGTTTATTTGGACCTGAGAAATCTGCAATGAAAAAACCTTAGGAATTGTGGTACCTATTTCAGCCATAATTGACTTTTTCACCCAGTTCTCCACTGGGAATATGAGGAATATATATTACTTTTCATTATACAGAATCCCCAAAATTAAATATTGCAATGTTATGCAGGTTCACGAATGAATACCACTTTATTGCTATCCTAAAATTCCACAGCCAAGCCACCTGAAATTGGCCTTCTACTGACTTGTCATTTTATCATGCAATGCATCAAGTTAATACACAAAGCACAGAAATATAATAAAATTTCTAGAACGATTGCATTCATCTACGTTCTAAAACTTAAATTTTTGTATTCTTATGTCTTTTGAATCAAACAGCTAAGAATAGCTAACAAAAATACAAGTAGTTTTGCGTAGATACATTTTCACAATGACAGACTTGAATTTAAAATAGCTACCTGGCTTCAATTACATTTCTGAGCCCCTGTCAGAACAATTTTGTACAATAATTTGCTTTGCACATGACTGACACATAATCTATAAATCTAAAGATAATGCTACAGTTGCAATAATAATTGTGTTCTTATCATTGCACTTAGTGTTGGAAGCACCTTTAATAAACAGGCTCATCATCAAAGACCTCCATTTAACACAGACATTCTCTTGTTTCCTCTCTTCCATTGGATAGAAGATACAAAAGCCTGAAGGCTAAAATACAGTTTATACTCTACTGTTGGATATTCACTCTTAATCTCACAATTTACCTCATTATGATCTTGCACCTCATTGTTTACCTGCACTGCATTTGCTCTGTAACTGTTACCTCTTTATTCTGCATTCTTTTATTGTTCATCTCAATACACTGTGTAACGTCTCGACTTGTATGAACACTATGCAAGACCAGCTTTTCACTGTATCTTGATACATGTGACAATCATAAGCCAATTCCAATTAAAGATCATAAACATGAGATTCTGCAGATGCTGGAAATCCAGAGTAACACACACCAGGTGCTGAAGGAACACAGCAGGTCAAGCAGCATCTATGGAGGGTAATGAAGAGCAGAGGTTTTGGGATGAGACCCTTCAATCCTGATCCATTACGGACCTTCATAACCCAGGACATGTCCTCTTCTCATAGCTACAATCAAGGGAGCAGTACAGGACTCTGAAGACGTACATACAACATTTCAGGAACAGCTTCTTCCCCTCTGCCATCAGATTTCTGGCTGGACATTGAACCCATGAACACTACCTCACTACTTTTTCAAACGCAAGCACGAGGAAATCTGCAGATGCTGGAAATTCAAGCAACACACACAAAAAATGTTGGTGAACGCAGCAGGCCAGGCAGCATCTATAGGAAGAGGCACAGTTGATGTTTCAGGCCAAGACCTGTCACTACTTTTTCCTCTCTTTTTGCACTACCTATTTAATTTAATTTTTTATATTTCTTATTGCAATTTATAGTTTTCATTGTGTACTGCAATGTCCTGCTGCCACAAAACAACAAATTTCACAATATATGCCAGTGATATTAAACCTGATTCTGATGAAGAGTTTCAGCCCAAAATATTGCCTCTTTATTCCTCTCTACAGATGCTGTCAGACCTGCTGAGTTCCTCCAGAATTTTATGTGTTACTTCAATTAGAACTCTGTGGTTCTTACTCCACAAACTCTGGTGTTGTTTCATTGTTGACTAAGGGCCTATAAGATTTGACAAGATGCACTTAGTAATCTCAAGACTTGAAAACCAGTATTAGGAAATATTAACAATGAGTAAGCTGGAGATTTATTGGATGAAACTGTACTTAATCTGTACCATGATGCTCCAATACACAGGATGAAAGTGGTTAAACAGGTGATTTTATTTGACAATTCAATCTCATTAGAGGAGCTGAAATTAACTAAGCAATTACTCATCCGAAATACAGAAGTGTTAGGTGAACATTAAGAAATAGAAACAGAACATGCTGTAAATAACCTGCAAGAGGACCACAACATTGTCGTGGTTTGGAAGCTTGTATGCCTCAATGACCCAAAGAGCTATGTTAGCTGGAATCAGGGCTTTATGCTTTGGCTTTTGGTAGGGTCACCCATGCCAAACAGGTGAAAGGGTAGAGTGCAGACTAAGTGTGGTCCACTGGCTTTCCAGGCTCAGGGGTACCGATAAAACAAAATTGTTATGGAAACAGCAAAGAAGAATTCTTCTATATCTGAGTTTGATGGGATTCTTGAGTCTCCACTGGGGACTTGCATGACTGACTGTGATGAAAACCAAAAGCAAGCTACTGACATGACGAATGAACCGTCTACAGAGATGACTCGCTTCGTGACTGTGGACTCACTTTTGTGAACTTCAGTTTTGAATGTTATTTGTTTTTTATTCTGCACATTGGACATTTGACGGTCTTCGTTGTTAATGGATTCTATTTGGTTTCTTTGTTTTATGGTTGCCTACAAGAAGATGAATCTCAAGGTTGCATATAGTGTACAAAGCCTGATAATAAATGTACTTTCAAGTTTGACGAAATGAGCAAGTTAGCCTTTCCGTGGGAAGAGAAGCAGAATTAATGTTTCAGGCTGAAGACCAGTTCTCAGAACTGGGAAGGAGACAAAAGCAGCTCATTATGGTGGAAGGAGAATGAGAGAGGAGAATGAGAGAGGAGGATGTCTCTGAAAGGCCAGAGTGACCATGGAAATAAAGCTCTAAGCTTCCAGTAGGGGAAACAAAAGGTAAAAAAAAAGCTGAGCAAATACGATAGACAACTGATAAAGATAGAAATCAAGTTACTTAAATCGCAGAAGTCAGTATTAAGTTCAGAAGGCTGCAATATGCCCTGATGGAAGATGACATGCAGTTCATCAAGCAGTCATTGGGGCTTGTGTAAACTGCAGGAGGCTATAGACTGCTAGACGGGAGTGAGAGTAGGATGGAGAATTAAAGTGGCAGGCAAGAGGAAAGCTCACGATTGTGCCTGCAGACTGAATGCAGGTGCTCCACGAAACTATAATGCAATCTGGATCTGGTTGCTCTGACGTATAGGAGATCACATCCAGAGCAACACACACCAGATGCTGAAGGAACACAGTAGGTCAAGCAGCATCTATGGAGAGTAATAAAGAGCAGAGGTTTTGGGATGAGACCCTTCAATCCTGATCCATTAGGGACCTTCATAACCCAGGACATGTCCTCTCCTCATAGCTACAATCAAGGGAGCAGTACAGGACCCTGAAGACGTACATACAACATTTCAGGAACAGCTTCTTCCCCTCTGCCATCAGATTTCTGACTGGACATTGAACCCATGAACACTACATTGGAAGACACCGCAAATGATTTGCTGCATTTTTCTCATAGAATCCTTCAACAGAGTTTTCTGGAAAACAAATTAATATTTCAAAAGTGGATTTTTTTTAAAGACTAGATTCTTTTTATTATTAGTAAGGAGCTTCCTTGACATTTTCAGCGATGAATTAGAATGCTAGCGATTGGGGCTCAATTTCTGCTGCTGTCTATAAGGAGTTGCACGTTGTCCACATGGGTTTAGGTGCTTTGGTTTCTTTACACATTCCAAAGGAATATGGGCTAGTAATGTTCAGTAAATTGTTAGTGCTGGAAGCATGGTGAAACTTACAGGCTACCCCCAAGCACATCCTTGAACTGCACTGGTTGTTGTCATAAATTGTTTTTTTCACTGGATGTTTCGATGAACATGTGACAAATAAAACTAATCTTTATAAAAAGACTGATCAGTCATAGAAATAATCTCTTCAATTGATTCAATAATGTTATACGTCACTTGAGAATGATACTTGACTTTTATAATGAATGGTGTTGTCTATGTGGTTTCCCACAGACGCAGATAATCATGATTCTGATGTTTGAAGCTGCACATATTAAATTAGCTCACCATGTCCAAATCTGTGACCAAAACACACAAAAATAAAACTTATCAAAAAAGTTTAACATCTGGTTTCTCAGGAAAATTATTAGTATTTAAACATTCCTGTAAATAAGGTTGAAGTAAAATAAATCTTTCCCATTCACAGCTTGTGATCATTTGTAAGGAATTTTCCAAAGTAACTTTAAGACCACAGAGGCTAATATTAAAGTTCAAATGAACTTTCCATTCCATTATAGTGATGCTCACGAAAGTAGTTACTGCTTAATCTGATTTTTTTAAAGAACAAGTAATTGAAATGTACATCAGCATAGTTTAAATACCAGTCTGTCTGCACTGATGAATGCATCAAAAACAGACTTGCTAGATCTACACCAAATTTAGTTATCTATAACAGCAAAATATTGTTTTTAAAGAAGTTACTTTCCCATAATTTAAATCAGAAGCTATTCAATCTACATTTCTCAATGTTTAAGGAATGTCTAATAAAAACAGACAAACTATAAATACAGTCATTGGTTTCCATTCTCATCTTGAGGGCTATTCTACATCCTCTTTCCAAACTGATGTTTTGCACTAGTGTTGTGTTTTTAGCTATCTGCCAATACTCAATGCTTATCAAGCATCTTTTCCTGATTCCCATATAAAATCCTGTAACATCTGCAGTTGCAGGCGTGTTGGCAACATGCAACAAAAAACAACATTCAGCAATTGTAAAGAATAAAGAAATAAATAAAGTTAGAGGTTAAAGGATGGATGTGGAATAAAATGTATCTAAATACATTTACAACGTAAGCACATCATAAAAAGCAGTGCCTGGGGTTAAATACATTCTAATATCACTACTTAATCAGCTGCATTTCTAGAAGGAAATCATAAGCATAACATACAGTACTGTGCAAAAGTCTATATATAGACTTTTGAGCTAGGGTGCCTAAGACTTTTATACAGTGCTGCATTTGTCAACGTGGAGCAAAGAGCAAGTTTGTAAATCTGGCGGAAGCGAAGGATGCTGGGAATGGCGAAGGTGAAGCACTGTGGGAGGAGTGTCAGACAGGCAGCAGAGGGGAGCCGTGGGGAGAGGGGGGTGGTGAGGTGTGGTGTAGATATACCAAGCCCTGAGACATCAGGAAAGGTAATTTCAAACAATTGGTTTATTGGTCATTACAGAATATCTCCCCTTTCAACTACTCTTTTCCCCAACCTTGATTACTCTCTCCCTGCTTCCTTCCCACTCTCAGTCCACAATAGAGACCCATATCAGAATCAGGTTCATCATCACTCACATATGTCATGCTTTTTTCTCTGCAGCAGCACAGTGAAATACTTACAATTAATACAGTATTGTGCAAAAGT
The DNA here is from genome assembly GCF_030028105.1 of Mobula birostris. Classification (NCBI taxonomy): domain Eukaryota; kingdom Metazoa; phylum Chordata; class Chondrichthyes; order Myliobatiformes; family Myliobatidae; genus Mobula; species Mobula birostris. The sequence goes on from NC_092390.1 coordinate 9,453,939, forward strand.
CTTACACACCTAGCTATATACGTGTGCCTAAGATTTTTGCATGCTGTAATTTTCAAATTATACACTGTAGACACAATATTCCTTTACAACAAAGGTCTTTGAATTGCTTTGAGAAGGTACAAAAAGGTATAACTCATAATATAAAACAATAAAGTATTTTTATGGAATAATGATGTGAAATTGGTACCAAATTACCTCCTAAATCTTAGTCACTTCAACACATTTGGTGTCAATACTGTGCTCAGTATACAAAACTTAAGGAATCATTACTCCAATAGATGGGTCAGGTGAATGCACAGAGAAATACAGAATGAAAAAAAATTTGCTCATTTCTTAATAATACAATAAAAATAACATACTTCTTAAAAACAACTAATGTGATAGTTATATATTTGCCAATGTTGGACACTAGGAGACAACAGTTTCAGCAACTTCCAATTAATACAGAACTCAAAGCACAGAAACAGAACTTAACAAGGTCGAGTAGACATTGATATCAATCCACAACAATCCCCTTTTATTCTTCTCACCGCTTTATAATTTGGGAAACGTCAATTTGTCACTATAAATGCAGCTAATTTGGCAAAAAGTAGGTTAAGAAACAAACACAATCAGAATATACATCACTTGTACATAAAAGTGAGGAATATGAAGGAGAAAGCCAAGAAGGTCAATATTTCAAATTTTTAAAAATAAACTGTAAATTTTGAAATCTTCAACAGGCATCTTGATTTATCGCTACAAATAGAATCAAATGATTTTGTTTGTTGGGGAAGAAATAAAAAAAATGAAAATGGCAGGGAATTTAACTCCATCAAAACTCACAAGTAAAACGTCACCAAGTATAGTCTAGAATGCCTCAAATAGTCAAGCTCGCTTTGAAGATGTACATCAGGTTTACCAGAATCAAGCTAGTGTGAGAGAGGTGGGTAAACATTAACAGTCTCAACTGGCAGGTCAGTCATTTAAGAATTCTGGAATTGAAGAGTTTCTTAAAGAAACTAATGAAAATGTTGTTATAGTTAATAATGACAGAGATTTAAACTTTTATATCAAGAGGCAACCACCCCCATATTCCTGTTGTCATGGTAAACAGAAATTTGTCCTTATAGAATTCACAAATCACTACCTGAAAACTTGAGCTATGGAATAAAATTTCTTACAGAATATGTAAACAGTACAGAAATATTTTTCCACATTTCTTGATACACGTACTAATGATGTAGTGATATAGACCATTTTCTAGACATGCATGCCTTTTCCCCCATTGGGAGTTTGGGGGGGGGGAGTGTCGCCTGTACACATGATGTAGGTAAAAATACATTCGCAGCTCATTTTCATGAGATAGTAAGGTAACCACATAGATTTCAGTTCTTAATTTTCAAGCAAATTTATTCAAATAGGAACAAAGATAAGAATGAAGAGATATAACAAGACTAGACAATGGGGTGACCCGTTGGGTGCACCCTTTGAGAGAAGGGTAGTGCAGTCTGATGTGACCAGAGTGAACATTAAATTTTCCTAAATGCTATTGGTATCGCTTTGCTTTAGAAACTGAAGTAGAAAACCTCAGTTTATTAAAGAAGAAGGACACATAGCAAAGCAAATATAGCTCCTCCTCATTTAACGAAGGACACTTTTGATGGCATCATTTCTGGTTTATGTGCCATCCTTGTGCCTCTCGTCATTCTGGAGATGTGCAGTCCTTTCATCCCTCGTCTCTTCATCTCTTCTGCTGTTTGTTGTCATCCTGGAGACAAGCATGCCTCTCCTTCTCTGTCTCTTCTTCCCTCATCATTTTTTTGTCCTGACTCTTTGATCCTGGAGTCGTGCGGCCCTGGCCTCATCCGATTCTTGTTCTCTCCCGCTCCTTGCCACTTCTCGACAACATTTAGTGTCATCTCTTGACCATAATGTCCCCCATCCCTCTCCACGCCGCATAATTAGGCTGACCATTTTTTTTTACCCTAATGCTGGGTAGAAGATACGAAGCACTAACACCAAAGGATGCTGATTATTCTTTATATAAAAGTTGCAGGTCCCCCTCCTGTCTTCTCCTATCATTTTGGATCTCCCCCTCCCCCTCCCACTATCAAATCTCTGACTAGCTCTTCTTTCAGTTAGTCCTGACGAAGGGTCTCGGCCCGAAACATCGACTGTACCTCCTCCTAGAGATACTGCCTGGCCTGCTGCGTTCACCAGCAACTTTTATGTGTGTTGCTTGAATTTCCAGCATCTGCAGATTTCCTCGTGTTTGCGTTGATTATTCTTGATGATGTGGTTGGCGCTCTCCTAAATGGATGTGATATCGTCACCGCTGTCCTTTGACTACAGCAAAGGGTTTTATGGGAGTCTCGAAGTACGTCATTACAATAAGATTTAATTATCTCTTATTGATGGGTGATAGTTAGATCTGTCCCAATCCTGCACATGCTGATGGTGATTAGCAGAATGTGACCCCTCGAAATAAAGCTGCCCTGCCCTTTTGCTCCAGTTGGTGTCGCTGCTGAGGCTGGCTGTGTGCATGCGTCCCGATTTCCATGATGGCGGATCGGCTCTTGGGTTAAAAGAGAGCCCGTTGATTTTTGCAAATGAGCAATTTTATATGAATATGTAACCCTGAACTTTGCCTATATTCTGTAAGTTAGCGCATTTTAGTTCGATTTAGCCCAAAAAATGCCGCTGTAATGCACCGTTTGCGCTAATTGCAGGTCACAAACAGACAAACAGAGCATGAGAGTTTTAGTAGTATATAGATATAATATTCTATAATAATTTTGTCTAGCTAAATCTCTTTGGATGGAACAATATTGCAATTTTAATACAGGCCTATGACATCCTAAGCAAAACTGAAGTATTTGAAATTTCAAGTTATTTATATTTATCTTTCTTTCAGATGTATTAAGATTTTTCCATTCTTATTTGATTGGTATAGCTCAGCACTTCAGGGTACTAACTATTGACAACTGTTTAACTGTCTCAGCAATGCTCATCCAGATTACGGATTACATGAAAGCATGTGATATAAAGGAGACATTCAATTTGTCCACAACTTAAATATTTTACATTAGGTCAGGTCACTCGTCTGAGTGCTACTGGTACCATGTAACCCAGCACTACCTGTCGCGTGGTCGGGTGGTTGGTGACTAAACCGGCTCCCCCACCAGGCTTATCTGGTGAGGAGGGTGGCTAGACACCCTGCAGCACAAAAAACAAGACCTGTCAAAGGGTGGATGAACCCTCTCGTAGGGTCAATGACCATCTAGCAAACACGTGCCATGAAGCGCGGAAAGGGCATCTCTTGCATCGAAGCTTGGTCTGGACATTCACTGCAACAGAACTTCCCCCAGCTGTCTTGGACTCCACCATGCCGCTGGATGCGGGAGGGGATGTTGAGAGGGTGGGTCTGGACCTGTGCAACCCCCTACTCACCTAAAATCCATTCACGCACACGCTGTTCCTTTCTGAGGAGTGGGGTATAAACCCCACTAACTGACTGAAAGGACCCATCATCATCCTATGGGATGGATAGCCAGAGAGAGACCTATTTTACATGGTCACTATTTAAATACTCTTATTCTATCATTTTGACGCTGATTCAGAGTAATGAGATAATCAGACAAACACGTCTTGAACGTTTGAAATGATTTTCAGTTCATAAATTTTTATTATTTATAGAAATTATTAGAGAATTTTTCATGATTGCAAGTATGTTACACTGAAGTGCCTGAACCAAGGTTAATTTCAGTATTATCAATTCATTTCCAATTTTATGACCTCTGAACACAGTATGAACCACAACAAGCAATTCTATATATTCCACCTACTGTTTAAAAATCTGATCAAAATTAATTACATCTACTCAATTCTGTAAAGGTAAGTTTAGGAAATACTGCTTGACCAAAGGAAATAAAGCTGCACCTTTATTCTGACTGAACCAAATACAAGATCAACTTTTGAGCACTTCAGAATACATCTCACACTAGATTTATACTTATATTACTACATACAAAACTGCAGTTGATAAATCATTACTAAAAATAAAGCACAAGAATATAAATGATCTATTCTTGCTGGTGCTGAAGTGAGTTGCTGCTGTCAGCATTTGATATTACTAATTTTTCAGTGGAGACCCTTTGTCATAATGGCAAGAGTTCCAAGTGTTAGGTTTCTCAAATCAGATCAATGGGTCACACAGTAGTGTGGTTAGTAATCCATTGCTCCACAGCACCAGAAACTTAGTTTCAATCTTGACATTGGACGATATTGTTGTGGGTTTACATTCTCTCTCTGCACTTGGCTGGGTTTCGTCCCACAAAGATTTGCAGATTGATGGATAAATTGACACAATATGTTGGCGAGTTAATGAGAACGTAGGAAGAATGTGATTAATGTAGGATTAGTGTGGGAGACAGAGAGAAACTTCAATAAATTGCTAATGGCGAGAGACTACGAGCCATGGAAAAACAAGATGACTTCAGTATTCCATGTGAATAGTCACTGAAAGTTTGTACAAAAAGCAATCTAAGAGGCTAAAGGATGGTTGGATTTGATCTATTTCTCACCCCCACTCACACACCAAAAAATTAACCACTTGTAAGATATGCAAATATATGGCATAGAATGTCAATATGTTATCATACACAATACAAAGCATATTCTATTTACTAACAAGATTTACATTTTATTCAGTTGACTTCCAGTTTTTTCATGGATGTTCTATGAGCAATGGCTCAAAGGTTTCCATACCAGTTTGTTAAACTGTGACATTCCCTATTTACAGCTGTTCATCAAGTTTCAACATCTTCAACACACAGAACTAGAACCAATCTGCACATTTGCTTGTGAGTAGCTCCCTATACCAGAAGAAAAACAAGCCTTGAGCATATCAAGATGTGTCTTTTACAGCTGATCAACTGTTACCAGAAAAGCAAGTGCACAGATATACTCCTCGCACCTTAACAAAGACAAATGTATCTCATCCCAAACCTTCTTAGCAATTCATGCTGGTATTAAGAATCCTACTGAGAATGAAGGATCTGACAGTGAAGGCCATTCTCACCATCAGCCAAACAAGGTTTTGAAGCTTCCCTGAAAGTTATACTGATTATACGTTCTAACAAACGTATTAAGAACCAGCCGACATACTGCATGTCTGTTTGCCTGGAACTAACTTGAAATTATTCTATACAGATCACTATCTGATTGACTTGTAGTCAAAGGCATTCTTCTGCACAATGTTTTCTTCAAGTGACAAGTGTTATGGAATGGCCTGACAGAATGGAACATCCAATTTCAACATTACTAGAACCATTCTTTGCAACACCAGGACAGACAGACCTCAGCACAGTGATGATGAAATATGGATGTATGGATACCCAACACTGAGTCGGAGCTTGACACACACACAAAGGTGTGCATCAAAATAAGGACAATACTGTGTACATTCTCTCATTGCTTTCTTTGGAGATACTCCTTTGAAAATGACAGCACAATTAGGCTCTACGGGGAAAGAAACCAAGTTAAGATTGAGTAACCTTGATTGAAGAAATAAATCTTTACATGATTAAAGCAAAAATACTTATACTAGAAAGGAAGAAAGGATTGTCAAACAAAACCAAATGACTGGATATATTGGGATAGGAAATTTACTCAGGTGGAAAAAAATGCATCACAAAGGATGCATCTAACAGATAGAAAGCTTTGGGTAACCATGGGCATTCAAATGGGCCCAAGCTATGCCTGCCTCTTCGTCAGAAGCCTAATATGTTCAAAGCCTTCCCCAGTCATACTCCCTAACTCTTTCTCCACTAGATCGATGACTACATTGGCGCTGTGTCATGCACGCATGTTGAGCTCAACAACTTCATCAATCTTGGCCCCAAACCCACCCTGCCCTTAAGTTCACTTGGGCCATCTCTGAAACCTCCACCCCCTTTCTTGATTTCTTTGTCTCCATCTCTAGAAAGAATTTGTTAACCAACATCTTTTATAAAACTACTGATTCCCATAGTTATCTCGACTATACCTCTTCCCACCCTGTAAAAATGCTATTCCCTTCTCTCTGTTTCTTCGCCTCCACTGCATTTGTTCTCAGGATGCTTCTTTTCATTCCAGGACATCTGAGATGCCTTCATCCGTTAAAGGACAGGGTTTCCTTCCCTCTGCTGTTGATGCTGCCCTCACTTGCACCTCCTCCATTTCCCATATATCTGTGCTCACCCCATCTTCCCACTATCATAAGTGATAATGTCCCTCTTGTCCTTACCTACTGCTGTCTCCAAAACAGTCCACCACTAAATGCATCTTTACCTCCACCCCCTTCCACTGGGTTCATTCCCTCTGCAATTCCCTTGAGCATTTGTCTCTCCCCATTAATCTCCCTCCAGGCACATATCCATGCAAGCAGCCTAAGTGCTACTCCTTGCCCATAGACCTCCTCCCTTAACTCTATTCAGGGGCTCAAAGAGTCCTTCCGTGTGTGGCAACACTTCACCTGCGAATCTGCTGGGGTCGTCTATTGTGCCCAGTGCTCCAATGGGGCCTCCTCTACACTGGTGAGACCCATCATAAACTGGGGAACTGTTTTGGTGAGCACCTCCGCACCACCTGCCAGAAGTGGGACTTCCCAGTGGCCGATCATTTTAATTCCGATTCCCATTCCCCTTCTGATGTGTCAACCCATGTCATTCTCTTGAGTCAAGATGAGGCCACCCTCAGGATAGAACAACAACAGCTTCCATCTGGGTACCCTTCAAGTTGACGGCATGCATAATGATTTCTCCTTCTGGTGAACAAAAATTTCCCCACCTTCTTTTATTCTCCACTGACCTTTTGCTTCTTCTTACTTGCATATTACATCCCCCTAGGTCTCTCCCTCCACCTTCCTTTTCTCCTGATTTACACTCTCCACTTGCATTAGATTGTTTTTTCTCCAGCCCTTGACCTTCCAACCCACCTGGCTTTACCCATCACATTCCAGCTAGCCTCCTTCCCCTCCCCCAACTTCTAATTCAGGCATTTTGCCCCCTCCCTCAGTCTTTAAGAAGGGCCGAGGCCCAAAACGTTGACCATTCACTCTTTTCTGTAGATACTGCTTGATTTGTTGAGTTCCTCCAGCATTTTGTGTGTGTTGCTATCAGATAGGACATTTGAAATAAAAAAGGATAAAAATGAAACCCAAAAGGAACAAAATATTTTGGACATCTATAAAGTTTATAATTCATAGTTAGTATAACTCATATTCATATAAAACATTATATTAGCAACAAAGACAGAGCCAAAAGAAAATTAAAAGTACTGAGTAAAGAAATGATAGAAGCACTAAATAAACCTCAAGTGTAGGTATTAAGCTTTAAGAAGATTGAGGAACAATTAGGAATATGAAACATCCTGGTTTCCTTGGCTGCATAAGTCGAGGGAAGACAATCTCAAGTCCCGCCAAACTCATGAGATTGAGACGGCTCACCCCATTACAAACCCCGGTTTGTGCGGATGCTGTGTAATTTGCTTCCCTGTTACAAATTAGTGCCCCGAAATAACAGACAGTACACTGCATATGATTACAGGAATTATATTTATGAATCTTAACTGAAGGGTTAGTAAAGAATAACAAGAAGAAAAGGGCCCATTCTAATTAAACAGTCAAATGTGAACAAGTTGGAGCTCATCTTGAACTTCTCTGTCACTCACGCGCTGGGCCCTTGATCAACGTGAAAGCACACACCACCTTCCAAAGGTTGCTCGCAATCCATCTCAAACAAACAGGTCTCCCACAGGATCACATACTATGACTGGTTCTCCCCAGTGTCTTCTCTCTCCATCTTCTGCCGAACATAAGCCCAAGACCAACTTTAGTGTCCTCCATCAGAGAAACCTCCCCTTAATTCGACAATCCTAATTGGATGGCACAGATTTCTCATCTCTCATCTTCAACAATAACCCAAACAAGTTGAAAATAGAACAGACTGCTAAATGAAATACAAGTGACTTCCCATTGCGCCAAACACATTTTCTAGCACTTGCATGTAGCCCGCAGGAGGTAGCAGAGGGGTTCTGTCTCTACGGATCTCACTACATCAGCAGCCAGCCCCTCAAACTTTCAACCAATCGCTATCATTTTATGGATTCAAAGCACCGCCGCTCATTCAGCATCTGAGAAGTCTGCTCTGCCCAAGTCTCATACTCCTCTTCCCCCTCGGGGGGTGGGCTTCACCCCTGAAATCAGTCTCAACTTTCGACAGCTAGGACCCTCAGCCTGTGCACTGGGCCATTAATTCGCTAGAGAGGTAAGGGCTGATTCTAACTCAGAATTCTCACTCCTTACTGGGGGACTCATTAGACATTTCAAATCAGACCACTCCTTTCCCTCGCTCCACAGAAACGAGAACAACCTGTTTTTGAAGACTCGTCCCCAGCTACCGGAGACTCTGCTTGCAATTCGGCACAATCACCTACATTCCTCTCCTTCGGAAAGTATGGACAGCCCATGGCCTCCCCCCTCTCCCGGGGCCCCAATAGTACCAGGGAGGTCCACTGCCATTATGTCAGCACTAGTCTGAACTAGAAAAAAGTCTTTGCCTGCCACTTTATCAAACTTCCACTCAACCCCTGCAGCATCCGTAACCACTTCACCAGACAATAGTTTAACACAGAGTTAAACACACAACCCACTGGATCAATGCTCAGGACAATCACACAGCATCCAACGAAATTGATCCCTGATAATTCCCCCACAATGCAACACCCTGATTTCCTAGGCTGCACAAATCGAGGGAAGACAATCTTAAATCCCGCCAATCTCGTGAGATTGAGACAGCTCACCCCATCTCAAACGCTGGTTTGTGCGGATGCTGTGTAATTTGCTTCCCTGTTACAAATTAGTGCCACGGAATAACAGACAGTACACTGCATACGACTAAATGAATTATATTTGTGAATCTGAACTTAACTAAAAGGTTAGTAAAGAATAACAAAAAGAAAAGGGTCCATTCTAATTCAACAGCCAAATGTGCACAAGTTGGAGCTCATCTTGAACTTCTTTGTCATTCACGCACTAGACCCTCGGTCAACGTGAAAGCACACACCACCTTCTAAACGTCGCTCGCAATCCATCTCAAACAAATGGGTCCCCTACTGGATCGTATACTATGATCAATTCCCTCCAGCATTGTCTCTCCATCTCCCGCCGAACACAAGCCCAAGACCAACCTTAGTGTCCCTCACCAGAGGAAACTCCCCTTAATTCGACCATCCTAATTGGATGGCACAGATTTCTCCTCATCTCTCATCTTCAACAATAACCCAAACAAGCTGAAAATGGAACAGACTGCTCTTACAGAACTGCTAAGTGAAATACATACAGCATAACAGTAAAAATACTCAGGAGGGGAGGAGAAGATGGCGGCGCGACGCAGCACATGCGGCCACTCCGAAATGATATCGGTATTTGTTAAGTAGGTACCGTGCACAATCCTGATTTGATGGAGACAAGCGTGAGAAGCACGGAGGAACATCTGGAGAAACTTCTGAAATGCCTACTTTGCTGCCGCTGCTACTGTGCGATCGAGAATCTCCGGAGGGTAAGGCCCCAAATCCTCAGTTTTGCCTATTGCTTGGCGGTCGGGACCGGGGTCGGCAGAGATGGTGCTTGGTGTCAGAGGGATGGTCGGAGGCTTGAAGTTTTTGGATGGACTCAAGAGTTGGCTGTGGTTGGGTGCTTCCAGGGTGCTGCATCGGCAACTTTGCAGCGCTGGAGGTTCATGGCAGGGAGAGTTTTCTTCCTTCTACCGTCTGCGTGAGATGATGGGACTTTCAAGAGACTTTGAGTCTTTTTTTTACCGTGCCCATGGTCTGTTCTTTATCAAATTACGGTATTGCTTTGCACTATTGTAACTATATGTTATAATTATGTGGCTTTTGTCAGTTTTTCAGTCTTGGTTTGTCTTGTGTTTCTGTGATATCACACTGGAGGAACATTGTATCATTTCTGAATGCATGCATTACTAAATGACAATAAAAGAGGACTGCGTGTCCTCATAATCTAATCTAATCTAAATATGAATCAGGGCATTACAAATAGATACTATTTTGGAACTCAAATGAGATAACCATTTCCTGGACTATATAGTCTGTACCAAAAAATTAACAAACGCCATGCACCAAACCACATACACCCATCCCAGCCTGGCGGGTTTGATGCGATTGGAAAGCTAACATTCAATTAAGGAGCAAAACAATTTGGGAAAAAATACTGAGAACTTTCTGATATCAAACTAAGTCCAGGAGATCAACTTAATTTATTCAAATACCAACTTTTAAGAGATCAAGATCAACTTTAGTTTCAAATTCAGTAAATCAGTTTTCACCATAAGATAGTGGTGGAATAAAGATACACTGCCCTCTACCATCCAACTTCCAACTTACACTCTACACAAATTGAAATTGTATATCTTGGTTCTTTCTATCATTTTAATTGATAAAACCTAATTGGTACATGATCCATTTCTTCATTGATTACCCTCAAATTTATGTGTGCTCTTTGCGATTATTTGGATAATTACGAAGGTTCAAATTGGGAATTTAACCACAAAGAGTTCCTTCTCATTCTTTTGAAACCTTCATCATTCGTCCCTTTGAGGAGACCAAAACCGGATACAGTTAATCCAAATGACACCAGCCCAGGGTCAAATAGAAGAACAAAATAGCATGCCTTGTCTTAATATTAAGCACCCTTTGAATGTTGCTTCATAGTACACATTTAGAGATGTAATTTCTATAGCACTCCAATTCCTTTCTTTTTCTGTCTTCTTTAATTTTGTTCTTGACTACATACAGGATTCCCCCGCCATCTGAAGGTACAGCGTTCCAATGAAATGGTTCGTTAGCCGGAATGTCGTAAAGTGAAGAAGCAATTACCATTTATTTATATGGGAAAAATTTGTGAGCGTTCGCAGACCCAAAAAACAACTTACCAAATTATGCCAAATAACACATAAAACCTAAAATAACAGTAACATATAGTAAAAGCAGGAATGATATGATAAATGCACACCTATATAAAGTAGAAGTACTTTTCCACAATCATTGCCAGCACTGTTCTCCGTAAGGAAAATCTCACGCAAGCGTTCTCGGCAGAAAATCTCTCCAGGAACCTTTAAGCTATGAAGCTGCCAAATCATACCAAATAACACGTAAAAATACACAGCCTATATAAAGTAGAAATAATGTATGTACAGTGCAGTATCACTTACCGGAATTGGGAAATCAGCGCCAAGCACACTGATAATGGTGTGTTAGGCTGAGTCGTCGGAGGTTGGGGTGGTGCAGCAGTCCCCAACCTCCAGGCCGACGACCGATACTGATCCGCGAAGCATGTAGTAGTGCAGCGGTAGCTGAGACGCACCCAGCACATCTTTAAGAAAAAAGCCGAAATAAACAAGCTAATTAATTAAATGCCACCCAGCACGTAATTAATTAGCTTGCTTATTTCGGCTCTTTTCTGAAAAATGTGTTGAGTCTGTCCCAGCTACTGCTGTATTCTCCGCGGCAATGTATCAGTCCACAGCCCGGGGGTTGGGGTGATGGGACACTGGAGTGTCATCTCATCGTCGATCAGGGCAGGCAGGTCATCTTCTTCTATGTCTGCCTGCCTCGATGTCGAAGGTTGAGATTCGTTGTCTGCTGTGGCTGATGTGGAAGGCTTGAAAAATGACAGTATGCTTGACTGCTTAGCCTTGCGCATTTTTCTATCATCTCATGCAGTTGCTGGACGACTTCACTTTCGGTCCATTCGCTACTGCATTCGGTTTCGATTGTTATCCTTTCCTCTTCCAATTGCATCAGCTCTTCATTTATCAGTTCTTGGTCATGGGATGCCAAAACCTCTTCAACATCATCTTCGTCAATTTCCACAAGCCAAACTCACTTTGTCCTTACTTCGTTCACCACGATTGAAACGCTTAATTATGTCTAGCTTTACACTAAGTGTAACACCCTTACGAGCTCTCTTAGGCTTTTCCGATACCTTAGAACTCATCTTGCAAACGGATGCTCAAAATAAATCGACATAAAGCACAGATGCTCACAGGCATGTGTTTAAGCAATGCCAGTTAGAATGCAGTTCCGGGAGAGGAGCTTGGCTGCTCGGGGCGCGCGCTGCCTTTTTTTGTAACAGTGAAAACACCTTCTGTTAGTGAAAACAGGTAACTAATGTAGGTTTTCGTAACAGCGAGGTTTCGTAAAGCGAACATTCGAAAAGCGGGGGACACCTGTATATTATTCTATGCTTTACCAAATAAAGCATCACTTAATTTCCATGTTCCATCTCAAAACATACATTTCCATTTAAAGCAGTTAAGCACCATCATCTACTGTATTAATATTTAAGATGATCTGCACGCATGCAAATCATACCCACAACTATATCCATTTCATTCTAGAAAAACGGTAGTAAAAATAAGACAAAATATGAGGATCATTTGGCTTATGTATGAAGATTATGGAGAAAGCTAAGAAAAATTTAGAAAACCAAAACCACAAAATTCTATAGGCATTAACAGTATTTTCTTCCAGACAAAAAGATTGCAAATATGACATTTCATTTTTAGAAAACCATAGACGATTCCCCCTACTTTAATTTGTTTCTAAACACGATTTATAAAAGGAAGAAATTATTCTCTTGCAGAATCATGTAAAATACAAGGAATGTATAGAGTGCTATTGGAGATAAGAAGACCAAAGATTGAAGATAGTCAATCACCATTTTCACTAAATAATAAGGCACTGGCAAAACAAATTTGAGGGGATGAAATTTTTGTCAAGCATGTAGCTGCTCAGGGAGCTTGCAGTTCCACTGAACCCACTCTTACCTGGAGCAGGTCTACCACAAGTTTCCTTCAGGAATCTGCTCCAACCTGATTGCTTACCCCATATGACTTCTGCCTGTAGTGAGAGCGCTTCCTGGCACAAACTTCCTTCAGAAAGCCAGCTCTGATCTGATAAATGAGGCCACAGACAGAGTTTTCCAACCTTCCAAATGCAAATAGCAAGACCCATTCACAGAACCACATTGCTATTTGGCTAAGCTGCAACTCCTGACTTGGCACTGTCAAAACTATCAGTTTGAATGTTAGTGAATGTCTGACATTCAATTCTTTAAAAGCATTCAAAAGTTATTAAAATAAAATAATAATATTTAAACATTTAAAACTAGAAAACTTATTGTTGTGTATGTGGCCTGTTTACACAACAATGTTATTAATAAAAACACCGGAGACGGGAGCTGAGTTTCATGGTTCTTTATTGACAGAATCCGAACTCAGCACACACGTACAGATCAATACGTGCCTAATAGCGCATGCAATGATGTGTTACTAAAACATAATAAACTTATTATAATGCAGGCTATACGGTACACTCCTCCCCTTTTATTTAATAGTGTATCAACTCTTTTTTACTGGGGCATTATGCTAAACAAAAATGTTGACCCTTAACATACAAATGCCTACCATTTGCTTACTTAGCAACTTACTAATATCAAATTATAATAAAGTAATGTAATAATATCAGATTAGAACAAGACCTGTTTTTTACTTTTGGTCTAAGATCCATTTATAACTCAAGTCTCTGGGGGGGGGGGGGGTCTTCTGTAGATTGTCCGGCACTGAAGCAAATAGGTCTTCACTCTATTATCTGGAATAAGTTGAACAATCCACAAATTGGCAGGTTCCAGCCATAAAGAGTAGTCACCTCCATCTTGCAAAGATGACGAAAGCAAGTGAAATCCGTGAAAAGGTGAATGTTATTCTTAAAAATATGTACAATCATCAAAACTGAGATGGCATTGGACAGTGTCTTCAAATAGTGTGTTCTTCAGTCTGTCAATAAACTATTTGTTTTAATACAGATTTCATATAAAAGTCATGAACAGTTGACCTCTGAGCATAGGGAGTTAAGAATAAGTGCACCTCCAACTTGCTAAGAGTTCTAGGCAGCAGATCGCCTCCATATAATGAAGACTCCTCTGTGCAGCTGTCCTAGGTATATACGCATCTTTGCGCTATCACTTGTCTTCCTTACCCATATCTCATTTGTTCCAACTGAGCTAATTACACAGCCAATCTTCGTATTCTCCTTAGATTCCAAATAGATAGCCTGACCTTTATGATACCACCTCCTATCGTAATATAACTTTCCATCTTCTATTCGTGCTTCTTATCTTTGTGCTGGTAAGTCAGCAGGAGTGCTGGGAAGATGCTCAGGAGAAGACGGAGATGATGGTCTTTTCGGAGATTTAAGCTTATTGAGAGCTCACAGATCTTCCATTATCTGTTCATCTGTTAATAAGTAATTTAACTGCACAGGTGCAGGCTTTCATCTTTTGTCTGTAATTGGAGCAAGGTCATTAGATCTCCTCCTTAGTTTCCTAATCATTATTGACTTTACCTCCTGTGAGTTCCATTGTTAGCCTCTCATTCTCAATCATCTTCTTCTTTTCTTCTAACGCAATCTTTTTATCTTCAAATTCTTTCACTGCTGCTTTCTTCTCTTTAATATAATTCCTTTCCACTTGTTCTGTCTCCAGTTGCAGAAAAAGTTCTGCATTTTGTATCCTTTCTTTGTATTGTTGATCTAGTTTCTTCATCCTTTTTCTGATTCTCCTGCAAAGTGCCTTCCTGTAACTGCTGTAGCTGTCTTTTGAGAGAAGTCAATTTCTCCTGGTACATCTGCTCTTTTACTTCCAGGTAGTCTTCATCATCCTGCTTATTGGCAATATCTGTCTCACTTGCATCCTCTGTATCTTTACCCAAGTTGCGGCCATGGATACTGCGTTTGTCCTCATTGTCGACGCTGTCTAGCTCCTCCTCGTTGTTGTAATAGTCGACAATGGGTGAGGGGAGAGCTGCGGACATCTTCCCCGCCGAGTTGCCCTCCTTTGTTGACACACCTAGTGCCTTGATGGTGTGCCAATCCAACTGGATTTTCCTGAGCCATTCCTGTCCCAGCAACGGTGGTCCTCCATTTTTCAGTTCATAGAGGTTCAGCTGCTGTGTTTTGTCTCCGTAGGTCACTGTCACTTTAATTTTGCCTTTGGGATGCACTTTCTGTCCTGTGTAAGTCTTTAGCAGTAGTTTAGTTAGTTTCAGAGGTATGTGAGAAAACAGTCGTTTGTAGTCATGTACAGAGATCACTGTTATAGCTGAGCCTGTATCCGACTCCATTTTCAGTCTCACATCTGTCAGTTGTGGGGTGATCCATATTACTCTTCGATCATCTGACTCTTTCACGCTGTGAAGTTGCAAACAAGACAATTCACTTTTGTCTGAGTCGTTTTCATCGGAACTACTTTCTTCCATTTTGTGTAAATTGTTGTATTTTCCTTTCTGGGGCTTCTTGTTTCTCTATATTTTTCTGCTGTTTACTAGTTTTGCATACTCTGCCAATGTGGCCCTGTTTGCCACAGTTTCTGCATTCTTTGTCTTTAAACCAACAGTCCTCAGGGTCATGTGACATGTTCCCACAACGGTAACATTTCTTTCCAGTGTACTGTATAGCCTACATTATAACCCCACTCTCTCAATGTAAGTTGCCCAGTCTTCAATGCCACTATCAAATGCTCTAATGGTTCCAATCATCGCCATCTTTGATATGTTAATTTAGCCCCGTTTTCCCCTTGTTTTCTTTTTGACTCGTGTCCTTTTTGCTAGCGCCATGACTGCACTCCGTCTAGATGCGTGTGTCACTCCTTTTTGTTTCCCTTCTGGGGCAGGCAGACCCTCAGCCACTGGAGATCAGCGCCGGCTGTGGTCTCGCCTGGATGTGCTGCAGCTCTGACTGTGTCTCTTCGTCTCCCAACATTCTCGATCCCGGCTGTGCTCCCGCTTCCTTTCGGGCTCGCTCTGCCTCCTTCTCCCACTCCTAGTGCTCTTCCTCCAAGTGTCGCTATCAACTAAAACCCGGTGTTCCGATAAGATGTAGGTTCATTAACCTTGTCACCAATTTGTTGTGTATGTGGCCTGTTTACACAACAATGTTATTAATAAAAACGCTGGAGACGGGAGCTAAGTTTCATGGTTCTTTACTGGCAGAATCCGAACTCGGCACACATGTACAGATCAATACGTGCCTAATAGCACATGCAACAACGTATTACTAAAATATAAAGTAGTCCCTTATTATAATGTAGGCTATACGGTACACTTATCAAAACCTCTGAACCCTGGTCAGGTCAGCGTTCGACCCCTTGCAGTTTACCTACCAGCTGCACATTGGAGTCAATGATGCTGTCATCTACCTGCTGAACAGAGCCTTCTCCCATTTGGATAAGCAGAGCAACATTGAGAGGAACATGTTTTTTTGATTTCTCAAGTGCTTTCAACCATACAGCCCTCATTGCTGGGGGAGAAGCTCCATTCAATGCATGTTGGCACTTTCATTGTATCCTGGATAATGGACCACCTGACTGGCAGACCACAGTCTGTGTGGCTTCAGAAATGTGTGTCAGGCATGGCTATAAGCAGCACTGGGACCTCACAGAGGACTATATTGGCCCCCATTTTGATTACCCTGTACACCTCGGAGTTTGGATACAACATAGTCTTATCATCTGCAGAAGTCCTCTGATGACTCAGTGATAGTTGGGTGTATAAAGGGAGGATGGGAGAATGAATACAGGACCCTGGTGGAAAACTTTGCTAAATGGTGCAAGCTAAATTATCCGCAGCACAACATTAATAAGACAAAGGAGAGGGTGGTGGACTTTCGGAAGACTAAGACTCTGATTTCCTTCTCCTGAAGTCTATAATCAGCTCCTTGGTTTTGCTGACATTGAATAGGAGGCTGCTGTTCCAATTTCCTATATGCTGAGTCACCACATTTGATTTGGCCTCCGACAGTGGAATCATCAGCAAACTTGAATATGGCACTGGAGCTATGCTTAGCCACAGTCACAAGTGTAAAGCGAGTAGAACAGGGGACTAAGCACAGATCCTTGTGGTGCACCTATGCTGATGGAAATTATGGAGATGATAACATCAATCTAAACTGACTGGGGTCTGCAAGTGAAGAAATCCAGCATCCAATTATACAAGGTGTATTAAGGCCAAGGTCTTGGAGATTATTGATCAGTTCTGATGGGGTGATGGTATTGAATGATGAACTGTAGTTGATAAGGAGCATCTTGATGTATGCATCCTTGTTGTCCAGATGTTGTGATAACATTTAAGCCCTACCACAACTGTTGAGCATCCTTTGTTGATTACAGTTTGGTCTGGAATTACCACTTCACCCATGAGGTGGCTTTCTGAAGATCATACCTAGACCTTTTATAACGTTCTTGGTCACCAGACTTGAATGCTTCCAATCTGGCTCTCAGAAGATTGCAAATCTTATAGTTCATACAGGGTTTTTGATTGGGGAAGAAAATGATTTTGTTGGGACAAACTAGCCTACAGCTGTTTCAATAAGGTGTGTTACAACGATGCCGTAATAATTCAGATTCAAAGATGAGTCTTTGAACAAGGCCCAGTCCACCGACTTGAAGCAATCCCATAGCCGCTCCGAAATGCGGTCTGGGCATGGAACAGTAGGCATTCCTTATATTAGTATAGCAGCGGGCTAGTGTGTTGGGACCTCTGGTGCTACAGGTTATATGCTGACGATAATTGGACAGGGTTTTTTTTCCAAACAAGCCTAGTTGAAATCCCCGACTATGATTTGAAGTGCATCAGGATGGGGCTGTTTCTTGTTTGGAGACAGCATCATGCAATATTGTGAGCACTTGACTTTATTTGGCTGCTGTTGGTGTGTAAACTATGGCCAGGATCATGGATGAGACTGGATGGCATTTGACCATTAGGTGTTCCAGGTCGGGGCAACACAAATTCGACAAAACTGCCACAGTGGAGCACCACCAAGAGTTTATCATGAAACAAAGCTCCACCTGTTGCCTTGTTTGAATCATCAGTTTGGTCCATTCAATAAATCAAGAAGCCTTCTTGTTTGATAGCTGTATCTGGCATACTGGGAGAAAGGTACACCTTGATCAAACATAAAATACAACAACCTCTGATTTCCCTCCAATACATCAACCTTGCCCTCAGGTCTTCAATTTGTTCTCCAGTGACTTGCACATTTGACAACAAGATGCCTATCAACCGAGCTTGGAAGTCCTCCACCTCACCTCGCCTCGGTTCTGGCAATGGCGATGAATCTTTGTCCACTTATGGGTATCATACTGGCCTGGTCTGCTGAGTTCTTTAAGACGACTGTGAAATCTGAAGATCATTGAGTTGATTTAAAAGTACATTGCTTTGAGGAAAATTACATACTGCAGATTTCAGTGATAGTAATTTGAAAGAGGTATATTTAAAAGCATATTTAGAACTATCATCTGCAGCCCGCAGAATGCTGCCATGGTTCACTGGCACCATCTTACACATACCCAATTAAATTACAAATTATTTAAAGAAAATTAATGCATTAACATTCAGAATCTTGTCACGAAGATGAAGCCCTCCTTTGGTTGGGGTCAACCATGGATGTTGCGTCCCATCTGTCCACATGATATGCAAACCAAGGCGGTACGATATGAAGAGCAAACTGTTGCCCATGTAGTGGGCTCTCCCTCTCTACGCAGCTGATGAATCCAAAAGAACAGCAGAGACAGATACAGTTTGACACTAGGGGCATTGCAAGAGTTGAACTCAGTGTTGAACTCAACGTAGGACTGCCTTAAGGACTCTAGCTCGAGATTTTCTTCAGGGCTTACTCCCAAAGCCTTCCCCATGAGTGGGTATAGCAGCAGGTAGTGGAGGTTTGAGATCAGAGTTTTCCTTCTAGATGAGCTGACAAGACCCATCTGCCCAATGCGACAGGTTTTAAGGTACCAGTAACCCACCTTTACCCCTTCTCTTGTCAGTAGAAACTGTTCTGCCAGGCTTGGCAGCTAAGGTACACATGAAGGCCAGGAGCTGGACTTGTTTGTCAGAGGCTGTTTGAGACGCACACTATTGGAAGTATTTAATAGGCAGCGGGAGCTTATCCCCACAACCACCCCCGGCTATAACAACTGTAGGGAACCAACAACATTAAGGAACCCTTGCTATGAGAGAGCTGGACATACACTGAAACTGCAAAAATCCTGTAAATGCTTGAGTTACAATTTTGGAAATGCCACAGCTGCATGATTTGTTAACTTTACCAGTCAAAATATTGAATGAAATGGGACATTGTTACACAACAGTATCTTAATGACAGCTGAATTCTTTCAACACTAATGTTGAAAAAAGTGTTTTTAAATGTACTCTGCAAATGGAAAAAGATGATTGCTTTTTGCACTATTACAATATCATTAAAAGAATGCAAAATACCGCTTCGCTTATTTTTACAATCTTACTGGCAAATTCCATAAATCCTTCTGACACCAGTTACTCAATAAATCCCAGCAAATAAAATAATGTTTCTTTTTTAGATTATGAGGACACTCAGTCCTCGTTTGTCATTTAGAAATGCATGCATGCATTAAGAAATGATACATTGTTCCTCCAGAGAGATATCACAAAAAAAACAAGACAAACCAAAGACTAACACTGACAAGACCACATAATTATAACATATAGGTACAGCAGTGCAAAGCAATACCATAATTTGATAAAGAGCAAACCATCGGAACGGTAAAAAAAAGTCTCAAAGTTCCGATCGACGCCCGATAGTCCCCGATAGCAGACGGCAAAAGGGAGAAACTCTCTCTGCCATAAACCTCCAGGCGCCGACAACTGTCGATGCATTGGAAGCACCCGACCACAGCCGACTCTGAGTCTGTCTGAAAACTTCGAGCCTCTGACCAGCCCTTTGACACCGAGCACCATCTCTGCCGAGTGCTTTGACCCCATCCCGGCCACTGAGCAACAAGCAAAGCCGAGGATTTGGGGCCTTCCCCTCCGGAGATTCTGGATCACACAGTAACAGCGGCAGCGAAAAAGGCATTCCAGAAGTATCTCCAGATGTTCCTCTGTTCTCTCACATCTGTCTCCATCAAATCAGGATTGTGCACGGCACCCTACTTGACAGATAACAGATATCATTCATGGGAGTGGCCGCGGAAGCTGCATTGCGCCATCTTCTCCTCCTCCTTTACTATGAATTGTATGTTCATATTCTAAATAAATCACCTTAATAAAACAGCCAAACAAAAAACATTTTGGTAATCCCTACTAAATATGCAAAGAAAAGGCTTTTTCAAAAAAATCTGTCATATAACACCTAAACCTACACAAGACATCAAGACCCACACTATGACTCCGCAAAATAATCCTCCCTCTACCACTCTAAATCAAGGTAGTTAATCTGTAACAGGGATAAGGTAAATCCAAAAATAAAATCTACACACCATAAAACAAACAAGACTGTTATTTATTTATTTATCTATCTATCTATTTAATACTAGGCATCCGTAGTCTCATGAGAACATGGATTTGCACCTTGGAAGGTTTCCAGGGCGCAGGCCTAGGCAAGGTTGTATGGAAGACCAGCAGTTGCCCATGCTGCAAGTCTCCCCTCTCCATGCCACCGATGTTGTCAAAGGAAAGGGCATTAGGATCCATACAGCTTGGCACCGGTGTCGTCGCAGAGCAATGTGTGGTTAAGTGCCTTGCTCAAGGACACACACACTGCCTCAGCCAAGGCTCGAACTAGCGACCTTCAAATCACTAGACAATTGCCTTAACCACTTGGCCACGTGCCAACACTACTACTTATTCATTTACCTTAAAGAAAAAGCACTAATCATTACAGGTAAAAGGACACAATGAAAGCAACTTTTTAGTCATGGGTCATTTTTCTAGAACCAATGAACAGAAGACTGAACACAACAAAAGCTGGCAATGATGACAATTTAGCCTACAATGAGCTTAGCTGGATTCCTCACATGTTATTTTGAATACATCAAGCATGTTCATCCATCCAAGCCCTTAAAAAAACAGATTATAAGGTGCACTTTTAATCTCTCCCTCTCCTTGTTTGTAGTGCCCTCCTGATTCAAATTCTCCATCATTATCCCTATACCTAAGAAAACCAATGTAGCATGCCTGAATGATTTGTGCCCTGTTGCACTCACCTCAATTATAAGCAGATGCTTTGAGATGCTGGTTAAATACCATATCTGCAGAATACAACCAACCACACTGGACCCTCTACATTCGTCTACTGCCAGAACCGGTCTGCCAATGACGTCACAGCCACAGCACTACACGCCATTCTCACTCACTTGGAGAAGAGGGATGTATACAATAGAATGCTGTTCCTGGACTACAGTTCAGCATTCAACCCCATAATTCCCTCCAGACTTGACAGGAAGCTCAGAGACCTCGACCTGCACCCAACCTTGTGCATCTGGATCCTAGACTTCCTATTGGATCGCCGATAGGTGGTAAGGATGGGTTCCCTCACCTGTCCCTCTGACCCTCAACACAGGTGCCCACCAGAGTTGCGTCCTGAGTCCCCTCCTCTACTCCCTTTACAGCCACGACTATGCTGCCACACACAGCTCCAATCTGCTGATCAGATTTGCAGATGACACGACATTAGATCCACCTTATTTCTAGCTGTGATGAGACGGCCTACAGAGGAGAGGTTAACACCCTGACACAGTGGTGCCCAGATAACAACCACTCCCTCAATGTCCAAAAAACTAAAGAGCTGATCATGTATTACAGGAGGAATGGAGACGGGCTCACCCCAATCAACATCAATGAGACTGTAGTTGAGAGAGTGAGTAATTTCAAGTTCCTCAGTGTACACATCACAGAAGATCTCACCTGGACTGTACACACCAACTGTGTAGCAAAAAAAGCACAACAGCACCTTATCCACCTCAGGCAACTGAAAAAGTTCGACATAAGACCCAAATCTGCAATACCTTCCACAGGGGCACCATTGAGAGTATACTGACCAGCTGTATTACCGCCTGTACAGGAATTGCACTAACTTTGATCGCTGGGACCTACAGAGAGTGGTACGGACAGCCCAGTGCATCTGTGGATGTGAACTTCCCTCTATTGAGGACATTAACAGCAGCAGAGGTCCTGGTAGATCATCAGGGACACCAGTCACCTCAACCATAAACTGTTTCAGCCTCTTCCGTCTGGCAAACGGTACCGCAGCATTAAAGCCAGGACAGCTTCTTTCAGAAGCCATTAGACTTATAAATTCACATGTCTACATTGTGACGGAGTCATAACAAAGATTTTACTCCCTCATGTAGTGGAACGGATGTAAGATTTAAATAAATTCAATAAATGTAATAAATAGAACATTAATGTTCACTTTCTCACATTTACAGATACATTGATAAGCAATTTGTTGTAACTGTACTTCTTACACATGGTAACCTGCTGTACGTTTCCTTGATGAAATCGACATAAATCAAATATTTAAAATCTAAACATCATTGTTTTGCAATATTAACTTCCTGCTCTTGTAATTCAGAAGACTTTAAAAGATAACCTTGATCTACCAGGAAATTTTTGATTTCTTAATAAGTCATAATTACTGCTGAACACTGTCTAGCTCTGAAAGTTTTACTGATGCAGTGAGTCTTTACCAAGAAACATAGGTTGTAGATTTATTTTTAATAATTAACATAGTTTTGTGCACACTCACTTATGACCATCATATACTTGCACATTAATTTTGATGTAATTCATTTTCCTTTCTTAAACTTCCTGCTTTGCATTCGAAGGAGTCAGTGTAATCGGCTAAACAGTTTTCCCTTCAATATGGTATCAAATTTAATGAAAGCCTGGAAGGAAGGAAATCTGTGGTGATATGCTCACTAAAGGTCTTCAAGCAGCTGTCTGCAAAATCAGTTCTCCTTGCAGACCAAATAATCCAGTCAATTTTTTTCATTACACAGAAAAAGACATCTATTTCTCTCCTCAGGTGCATCTATTGTAAGTAATAAAAACTTAAAGTGCAAAGCATAAAGTAATCCATTTCTAATCACAACAAAGCAAACTTCAAATTATTTAATTGATACAAATAGCAAGAAGTAAACATCATGGCAGGAAGCTAATACATGTTTTTTTTTGATTAAGGGAAGTGTAAAACATGATTGTTGAAATGTTTCCCAAAATGGAATTTGAAATTATTTCAACTATTGGTCATATTGAGCTAATGCCTGTGGGTCTTCCCTGGCTAAAGCAGCATTTTTCCATTAAGAATTCTTTTCCACATTCAAAAAGAATCAACACATGCACTAAATACATCTAAAACATGCATGTTTGCAATTTTTCTAGTTTTTTTTGGATTATAGTTCTACAAATAGCCCCTTCATTAGCCTCTCTGTCTCAACCAAATGCTACAAGGAATAACAAAAGTGACCCTCCCCCCGTCTTTTCCCAGGTTTTCCAGCCCTTGTTGTGGGAAAATTATCCACAAGTGTACTTTTAGAGTACCAGGCCTCCAACAACATAATTGATGGCATTTCTTCACAAACACGTGGTAATAATGGACAACATATTTCACAACAGTAGGTGCTAATTTCATTCATCAGCACTTTGTTACATAAGTCATGAATAAATGTGTAAACATCTGATTCTGAACACATACAGAATTGAGAATTTCTTAATAATAATTAAATTGGATGCATTAATATGGCATTTCACCTGTTAATAAAGTGATCCTTTCAATGCAAATATTTATTGTTTGCTTTTAATTTCCCTTCAAAGATTATATGCTGTTCAAGTTACAAAAACAAAATTTGAAAAATGTTCGAGCCTAATTGTCATTCAACCATACATGAATACAGCAAAAAAAGAACAGTATTACTCTGGTACAAAACATCGTACCAACAGTCATACACAGCACAAGCCACATACAACTGAAGTCAGAAGTTTACATACATCTTAGCCAAATACACTTAAACTCAGTTTTTCACAATTCCTGACATTTAATCCTAGAAAACGTTCCCTGTTTTAGGTCAGTTAGGATCACTATTTCAAGAATGTGAAATGTCAGAATAATAGTAGAGAAAATGATTTATTTCAGCTTTTATTTCTTTCATCACTTTCCCAGTGGGTCAGAAGTTTACATACACTTTGTTAGTATCTGGTAGCATTGCCTTTAAATTGTTTAACTTGGGTCAAACGTTTTGGATTGCCTTCCACAAGCTTCTCACAGTAAGTTGCTGGAATTTTGTTCCATTCCTCTGGACAGAACTGGTGTAACTGACTCAGGTTTGTAGGCCTCCATGCTCACACACGCTTTTTCAGTTCTGCCCAGAAATTTTCTATTGGATTGAGGTCAGAAAATGATGTCAAATCTGGTTCATCCTTGGGAGCAATTTCCAAACAGCTGAAGGTACCACGTTCATCTGTACAAACAATAGTACGCAAGTATAAACACCATGGGACCACGCAGCCGTCATACCGCTCAGACAGGAGACGCATTCTGTCTCCTAGAGATGAACATATTTTGGCGTGAAAAGTGTAAATCAATCCCAGAACAACAGCAAAGGACCTTGTGAAGATGCTGGAGGAAACAGGTAGACAAGTATCTATATCCACAGTAAAACGAGTCCTGTATTGACATAACCTGAAAGGCTGCTCAGCAAGGAAGAAGCCACTGCTCCAAACCCACCATAAGAAATCCAGACTACGGTTTGCAAGTGCACATGGGGACAAAGATCTCACTTTTTGGAGAAATGTCCTCCGGTCTGATGAAACAAAAATTTAACTGTTTTTTTTCTTCCCTCACAGAATGTTGTTTAAGTGCCCGGAGCATGTTATTAGGAGAACTGGTAGAAGCAGGTATGATGGCAACTTTTAAGAGGCATTTGGACACACACAGGAAGGGAATAATGGGATATGAACCATATGCAGGCAGGTGGGATTAGTTCAGAATGTTGTTATGGTTACTGTAGACATAGGCTGAAGGACCTGTTTCTTTGATAGACTATTCCATGTGCTATGTTCTTTGACCTTATTAGTTCTGCAAATACCTTGAAAACTATAGTCTAATCATCCCAACAAAAATATCAGTGAATTCATCCTTAGTTGTAGACACTACAGGTGCTATTTTGTGTGTCTATAAAAATGCATGAATTGTACCAACAACCGAAATCCACAAAATGTTAAAAGAACTGCTTGTTCAGAGGTCAGTATATAAAATAAAAATCTGGAGTTTCATGTGTAATTTTGTCACCCTACAGCAGGAAAAATGTGTTAGCATAAGAGGTGGTGCAGAGGAGACACACAAAGTGCTGCCACTATCTGTAAAGAGTTTGTAGGTTCTCCACACAACTGCAAGGGTTTCCTCTAGGTGCTGCGGTTTCCTTCCACATTCCAAAGACATATGGTTAGGGTTAGTAAGTTATGGGTGACACGTGTGAGCTGTCCCTAGCTTATCCTTGCTGATTTGATCTGATGTAAAACGCTATAGTTAATCAGAGTAAAAGAGCGCATGGCATGCTCGTTATCCTTGGTCAGGTGATAGAATACAAAAAATTTTGAATATTTTGCAGTTATATAAAATGCTGGTTAGACCACACATGGAGAACTGCTATTATGGCCACCGCAGTGCAAGAAGGATGTGGTTGTGCTGGGAGAACACAGAGGAGATAGATGGAGGACTTCAGTTATCAAGTGAGATTGGATAAACTGGATTGTTTTCTTTGGAGTGAAGGATAGGGTTAACTTGTAAAGATATATAAAGTTATAAGATGAAATCAGATACAACCAATATATCTGAGAGACATTTACACTGACACTTAAATAGGCAAGGCATTGAAGGACACAGATCCAGTGTAGGCAAATAGGTTGAGGTAAATGGGCAAAATAGATTGCGATGGGTTAAAGGGCCATTTCTGTGGTGTATGACAATAGGTCCTCCTCAGGTTACTGCAGCGTTTCATTCCAGAAAGCTGTTCATAATCAGAAATATGGCTCCCAACCAACACTGCAGAACAGCAGCTGTCAAATCCACCCCACCAGTCTCCCAAATACTTGTTCATATGTATGGGTTGTATATAAATCAGGAGTTTGTAAACTAGGGAGGATCTGTAATGAGATGCTGGGGATCTGTTCTGGAAATTAATGGGGGGGGGGGAACCGAATGTACGCTAGAAAAAATTTGTTCAAACTATTTATGTACTGTATCGTTCTTTTAGAGGAAAACAGCGTTTTCAAACTTAGATAAATGTTGGTTTTATTTATAACGCAAGTGACTTATAAAGCTGTCCTCTGATAACTGGGTTATATCAAGGTTGAACTGTATATTACAGAGGGATACAGCAAGTGTGTGAAGATACAGTAAGCTTCAATCATTATATACATTTCTAGTCAAACGGTACAAAAGTTCTCTAAATACACAAAAAAGATTGACTAGATGTTCTAGTTTTTTAAAGAATGAACGTGAATTTACATGACAGCCTTTTAATATTGATACATTTTGTCAGTTACACTTAGGAGCATCCTGCTGCATGTACTCCTTGGCTTTTGAGAGCCCTCACTTATAATAACCAGTTGTAAACAGTTCCTTTAATTAGAAGATAAGTTTTTGGACAGTTTTTGTTTGAATAATTGGTTTACCAGTTGGAGATTATATCTGTTTTGTAGTGTGTTCTATGGGACAAATGATAGGAGGCAGAATCGTGCAGTATCAGGCAGTTAGAAATTAACCAAGGGAGATGCATCTCCTTCATGTCCTTCGTAAAAAAAAAAGGGGGCATTTAATTAAGAGTTAGATGCCCAGCTCATCCTGCCATATCATTGATGTTCTGAACACATTGAAACACATCAACCTACCAAGATCCAAGCTACATATTGATGCCTGTTACTGATTTGGAGCAATGATGTTTCCCCAAACGATGCTGACTGATTAGTGGTGAAGGCAGGGTGAGTAACCAAAATGATCACAACTCCACAGTTCAATCAGGATCCAGGCACGTTGCAGGCTTTGTGGTCAGCTGGTTTTATCAACCTGAATTCATCCATCTGAAACATCTTTTGTCTAATCATCCACTGTAGCCATGCACAACCTTTACTGTATGGGAGTAGATAGAACAACAGTAATACTTGCTCTGTCTTCATTCTTGTGTTCTACCCCGCACCCCCCCCCCCCGATGCAGCCACGTGCTAGAGTGACCTTTGCAATCATTGTTGCTTTTTGGGGTGTATAGGCTGTGCTCTTTTCCACCCTCTATAAACTTACTCAAATCTTCAGCCACTTGACAAAGTGACAATGATAACATTACTGGTGGCATGGATCAGTGTGGGGCTATATACGATACAAACACGAGTGTCTCACACAAAATCATCACGTTTGGTGTTGCGAGTCTTTATGCTGGGGCAGTGTAGTGCAGCATCCTAGTTGGAGTCAATGCTGCCCCCATTGTCCACTCAGCAAAACACAAACAATATTGTGTTTGACTGCAGACTGCTGCGACATTCATGGACTCACTATCTTGTACTATATGATTGTGCTGCTGCCTGTGTCAGAGAAGTCAGTGAGTATTCTAACAGTGAGTGTTCCTCTTAGTCGCTTTTCTTGTGATCACAAGACCCTGTGTTAATGTAGGATGCGACAAGTTTGATCCACAGATTTACTGGCGGACAGCAGGGACAGGCAGTGGGGGAGCTGCATGGCTTCAGGCATAGTGAAGACAGGGCTTCAAGCCATGGTTTTGCCTGATTACAGCCATCCAGGAGAGTACTGGAGTCAGTGCACTCCACCAGAGCTTAGGTCTGTGTGGTACAGCATCGAAGCTGGAGTCGGTGCTGCCCCCTACCCCAATCCCAATGCTTCCCCAGCAGAAGACAAGTCATATTGTGCTCAACTGCAAACTGCTTCAACACTTATGAACTCAGGGTCTTGAACTATTTTTTTGTGCTATACAGTTGAAGTCAGAAATTTACATACACCTTAGCAAAATACATTTAAACTCGGTTTTTCATAATTCTTGACATTTAATCCTAGAAAACATTCCCTGTCTTAGGTCAGTTAGGATCACTATTTTAAGAATGTGAAATGTCAGAATAATAGTAGAGAATGATTTATTTCAGCTTTTATTTCTTTCATCACTTTCCCATTGGGTCAGAAGTTTACATACAGTTTGTTAGTATTTGATAGCATTGCCTTTAAATTGTTTATCTTGGGTCAAACGTTTTTGGGTAGCCTTCCACAAGCTTCTCCCAGTAAGTTGCTGCAATTTTGTTTCATTTCTCCAGACAGAACTGGTGTAACTGAGTCAGGTTTGTAGGCCTCCTTGCTCACACACGCTTCTTCAGTTCTGCCCACAAATTTTCTATCAGATTCAAGCAACATTAGCAGCCAGTTCACGTTAGTCTTAAATTGGAGTTTAATTTATTATAGATAGTTAGGTTTTATAATGCCAAAACATAAAACTAATTGAAAGGAAAACTGAGAGTCCATAATGCATGTCTAACTTTGTTTTTTCCTTTAAGCAAGGCATACACATATAATGGGGTGGCAAAATGCTGCATGCCATTTACTTGCTTTTACATATAATCTGCAGCACATTACATAAATAAAGAATGCCTAACCAAACAATACATTTACAATATTACTCAAATATTACTAAATATTAAATACACACTCCTCCCTGTTTAGCTATAAACTCCAACTCAATACAAACTGCATCGCAAGTTTACATACAGACACACTCACATATACACAGTTGCAAGAAAAAATTTGTGAACACTTTACATACTTTTTTTGAACCTAGACTGTGACTGTTTAAATAGCGCACTCAATATTGACAAGAAGTACAATTGTTTGTGTGTTAACGCAAACAGGAATTCTGCAGATGCTGGAAATTCAAGCAACACACATCAAAGTTGCTGGTGAACGCAGCAGGCCAGGCAGCATCTGTAGGAAGAGGTGCAGTCGACGTTTCAGGCCGAGACCCTTCGTCAGGACTAACTGAAGGAAGAGTGAGTAAGGGATTTGAAAGTTGGAGGGGGAGGGGGAGATCCAAAATGATAGGAGAAGACAGGAGGGGGAGGGATAGAGCCAAGAGCTGGACAGGTGATAGGCAAAAGGGGATACGAGAGGATCATGGGACAGGAGGTCCGGGAAGAAAGACAGCGGGGGGGCGGGGGGGACCCAGAGGATGGGCAAGAGGTATATTCAGAAGGACAGAGGGAGAAAAAGGAGAGTGAGAGAATGTGTGCATAAAAATAAGTAACAGATGGGGTACGAGGGGGAGGTGGGGCCTTAGCGGAAGTTAGAGAAGTCGATGTTCATACCATCAGGTTGGAGGCTACCCAGACGGAATATAAGGTGTTGTTCCTCCAACCTGAGTGTGGATTCATCTTTACAGTAGAGGAGGCCATGGATAGACACGTCAGAATGGGAATGGGATGTGGAATTAAAATGTGTGGCCACTGGGAGATCCTGCTTTCTCTGGCGGACAGAGTGTAGATGTTCAGCAAAGCGGTCTCCCAGTCCTGTCCCGTGATCCTCTCGTATCCCCTTTTGTCTATCACCTGTCCAGCTCTTGGCTCTATCCCTCCCCCTCCTGTCTTCTCCTATCATTTTGGATCTCCCCCTCCAACTTTCAAATCTCTTACTCACTCTTCCTTCAGTTAGTCCTGACGAAGGGTCTCGGCCTGAAACGTCGACTGCACCTCTTCCTACAGATGCTGCCTGGCCTGCATTGTTTGTGTGTTATTAGTTTAGGCAGGTTGTGTTTGTCTGAATTTCCAGTCTTGATGATGAAGTTTAGGATTACCAGAATTGTATAGAAATGGTGATGCCTTTATGTACAGATAGTGTAAATGATATCTTATGGTCGTACGGAATGCTTAATCAACAATATCACTAAAATATTACTAAAAACTAAAAAGAGATATTAAAGGAGCTGCAGAAAAAAAGAAATATCTGGAGATTGACGACAGTTCAACTTAGAGCTTACTGGCTTGCCAGGCTTTCTTAACACTTCTCTCAAAATGGACATGAGACTTTACAGATGCTGGAAATCCAGAGCAACACACACAAAACACTGGAGGAACTCAGTAGGTCAGGCAGCATCTATGGAAATGAATAAACAGTCAATCTTTTAGACTGAGATCCTTCTTCAGGACTGGAAAGGAAGTCAGAAGAATTAAAATATTCGTGGGAGTGGGGGGGCGGGGGGAGAAGGAATGCAAGCTGGAAGGTGATAGGCAAAGCCAAGTGAGTGTAAAGGTAAAGGGCTGGAGAATAAGACATCTGATAGGTGAGAGAGGACCATGGGAGAAAGGGCAGGAGGGGCACCAGGGGGAGGTAACAGGTAGGTGAGAAGAGGCAAGAGGCTAGTGTGAGGAATAGAAGAGGAGGGGAAAAAAATTACTGGAAGGAGAATTCATGGTCATGCCATTAGGTTGGAGGCTACCTAGAAGGAATATGAAGTGTTGCTCCTCCAGCATGACAGCGGCCTCGTCATGGTGAAAGAGGAGGCCATAGATCAACATGTCAGAACAGGAATGGGGATAGGAATTTAAATAGTTGGTCACTGGGAAACTCTGCTTTTTGCAGATGGAGCAGGGGTGCTGCCACATGTCAGATTAATCTCCTGGCTGACTAGAATGAATTTACACCTTAAAGAAACAATGGGGGATATCCATACTAACTATGTAGTACCATGTTACAGGAGTGTTAAAATAAAGAGAAGCAGAGGAGTTAGCATCATCTGCCCCCGTGTCTGGCCATCCAGCTTTCATTCTCTCTGGTCAATGTATACTCTCTCCTCGTTAAATTCACTGTGCCCACCTGTATATTCTGCACAAACCTGAATGAGAGGGAGAAATTCATTCAAACAATGGGGGAGAACAGGGGATAAAAACATTAATGGCTACCCAGTATATAGCACACTGACTTTCATACTGGAAATGTGTAGAAGATTCATTGTCTAGCTTTAATCAGCCCTGCATAAAATTGTTAAATAAATTATTAATGAATTTAACTCCAAATATCTTGGTACCACATTGGCATAAAATGGCCATGTCAAAGAAGCACAGAGGAGAATTTCATAAATTTACTGTTATGATAAGCTTGGATTATGTTAGAAAGAATGATGGAGCGCGAAAGGGAGAAGAAAAAGGAATTCAGATGCCTCAGATTGGAGTATAGTATGACAATGTAAACTTGCTTCAAATTCAACGAATCCATGAGCATATGGAAATACCATGTGCGTCAACTATGCAATAGTCAAAGATGAGCCTCAGTCCTCCAAATCTCAGATTCAGATATCATACGTATGTCACATGTATGTATGTATGGCAGACCACAGTACGTGTGCTTGCAACACTGTGTGTCCGACAGAGGGATCAGCAGCACTGGGGCTCCACAGGGGACTGTCTTGTCTCCCTTTCTCTTCACCATCTACACCTCGGACTTCAACTACTGCACAGAGTCTTGTCATCTTCAGAAGTTTTCGGATGGCTCTGCCATAGTTGGATGCATCAGCAAGGGAGATGAGGCTGAGTACGGAGCTGCAGTAGGAAGCTTTGTCACTGCTGTGAGCAGAATTATCTGCAGCTTAATGTGAAAAAGACTAAGAAGCTGGTGGTAGACCGGAGGAGAGCTAAGGTACCGGTGACCCCTGTTTCCATCGAGGGGGTCAGTGTGGACATGGCAGAGGATTACAAATACCTGGGGATATGAATTGACAATAAACTGGACTGGTCAAAGAACACTGAGGCTGTCTACAAGAAGGGTCAGAGCTGTCTCTATTTCCTGAGGAGACTGAGGTCCTTTAACATCTGCCGGACGATGCTGAGGATGTTCTACGAGTCTGTGGTGGCCAGTGCTATCACGTTTGCTGTTGTGTACTGGAGCAGCAGGCTGAGGGTAGCAGACACCAACAGAATCAACAAACTCATTCGTAAGGCCAGTGATGTTGTGGGGATGGAACTGGACTCTCTCACTGTGGTGTCTGAAAAGAGGATGCTGTCTAAGTTGCATGCCATCTTGGTCAATGTCTCCCATCCACTACATAATGTACTGGGTGGGCACAGGAGTACATTCAGCCAAAGACTCATTCCTCCGAGATGCAGCACAGAGCGTCATAGGAAGTCATTCCTGCCTGTGGCTATCAAACTTTACAACTCCTCCCTTGGAGGGTCAGACACCCTGAGTCGATAGGCTGGTCCTGGACTTACTTCATAATTTACTGGCATAATTTACATATTACTATTTAACTATTTATGGTTCTATTACTATTTATTATTTATGGTGCAACTGTAACAAAAAACAATTTCCCCCGGGATCAATAAAGTATGACTATGACAAAACAATAAAATGCGCCATTTGTGTTAATAACCAGCACAACTTAGGGCTATGCTGGGGACAGCCTGCAAGTGTCACCACACATTCTGGCACCAACATAGCATGCCCACAATGTTCAGCAAAACACAAGTAATAACACCACTGAAACAAAAACAGCAAAACAAGTCCCTCTCCCATACACACAGATAGATTCTACTCAGGACAGGTCACTACCAGGTCTCTGATCTCTAGTCAGATATTGGAGATATCTCGCAGATATCGGAGCAATGAGTGTGAGTGAGAGAGAGAGTGCGATAGAGAGAGCGAGAGCGTGTGTGTAAATCATTTAAGTATGAATTATGCATGCAGAATAATCATTAATGAAGCAGGATACTTCATCAGTGATGAATTTTCTCCTTTACCAAATTGTTTACAGCATCATGGGGGCAACACAATGGCGCAGCTACCAGAGCTGCTACCTCTGTTCCAGCGACCTGCCTGGACTTTGTATGTTCTCTCTCTGAGCTTCCTCTCACATTCCAAAGACGGGCAGACTGGTAGGTTACTTGTCCTCTGTATATTACCCCTTGTGACCAATCATGTCTGGAGGAGGAGTTGATCAGAAAGTGGGAACAGTAAATGTTGGAGTAAGTGGGCGTTTGATGGTCAGCACAGACAGAGGGTTAAAGGGCCCGTTTCTGTGCTGTTTGCCAACAAGAAAATGAAAACTATATGAGAATTTTGTTCTGGACGTAAAGTAAAATCTAAAGTAATGTCAAGACAGGAACACCATTTTTTCCACTAAGGGTGATACGTTTTGATATTGTTATGTGCTTTAATATTCTGTAGATTTTTGAGATTTCTTAACAAAGGCTATCGAATACTTGGGATAGGTTTAGCATTTACAACTCCTTTAACCTTATATTAAATCAGCTGTAATAACATGGGTGATCATATTCAGCTATAGTCATATAATCTGAGATTAGCTTCAAAGTAGCTAAATAGTTAAAATCCCTCTGGATGCTGAAAGCTGCTTTCATTATTGGAAACAATGCAGCTTGTTGTTCTTGATTAACACCAATATTTTTCATTTGACATGATTTCTTGGAATATAGGTCAACTTGGCTCACTGCAGCTTTTTTGCATTTCTGTTGACAAGACTAATCTGCATTCAGTCTCCCCCATCAGTGGTAGGCCTGATGTTTAGAGCTTTGACCAGATCTTCATGTAATTTAAGAAATTTTGCCTGGGTCTTTTTTAACGGGATGATGCCATTGTTGGCAAAGCCAGTATTTACTGTTCTTCTTCATTGCTCTTGAGAAGA
Source organism: Mobula birostris (assembly GCF_030028105.1). NCBI lineage: Eukaryota > Metazoa > Chordata > Chondrichthyes > Myliobatiformes > Myliobatidae > Mobula > Mobula birostris. Next base: position 9,487,528 of record NC_092390.1, read on the forward strand.
CAGTAACAAGTTACCTTACACCACTGCAAATATAATGGTAATAAACCTCCCATTGCACTTTTGGATGTAGGAAACTCCAAGATTTCAACCCGGTGATATAATAGAAAGGCCATATGTTTGCAAGTCAGGATGTGTGTGATCATGCTGGTGTCCATATGCAGTCTCAGGATTGGAAATTGCTACCAATTTTAAATCAATTTCAGCTCAGCACTTATCAAGAACATTACTGGTACATATGTTCCACTGTACATGTAATACTGTTTTGCCAACAATCCCTGATATTCTCTAGAATGCACCGTGATAAATAAGCTGTCCTGCTTAGGCTGTGAAACTGTTTAGTGGAGAATGTGTCTTACTCTTTTACTGATACCAACGAAATTTGGCAGAGAGCATATGGCATCACTATACAAGGACATGTCTTAAGAGTCTGATAACTGAAATGTAATTTGGTTCAACTACTGTAAAAAAAAATTAGATGATAATCATTTTGTAGATTGTTGAATATTCATTGAAGATTTTGCTAGTTTTCATGTGGTTTCTCAGATTTACGACTTTGACATACACATTAGTACCCGAAGTTCATTGTATAAGTACAACGAAATACATACAGACAACAGCATTATAAGACACGGTATCAGACAGTCAACATCCAAAAGAGAAACAAATGGTATACAGGCTTTTACATCAACAAAATAAAACAAGGGAACAAAGTTCATTGTACTGCAGTGGCCATAGTGTTGTTGTAATAAGATAATGATTAGGCTTGTGCTTGCTGGTTCAAGAACCAAATTTTTAAGAGGGAAGTAACTGTACTTGAACCTGGTGGAGTAGAACTTCAGCTTCCTGTACCTTTTGCCCAAAGGTAGCTGCAAGAAAATGACATGGCCCAGATGATGGGGATCTTTGATCATAGATACTGCCTTCTTGAGGCAGCATCTCAGGTACTGTAGATACCATCAATGCTGGCATGATGTATCAAGCTAAGACCACTACTCTCTGCAACTAGTGTCTTCCATCCCTGAGCTTCCGATTACTGTACCAGACCATGATGCAACCAGTTAGGACACTTCCACCAGTACAACTGTAGAAATTTGTTAAGCGTGTTTGGTGGCAAGAAGTACATCCCTAACTTTCTAAGGAAGTAAAGACACTAGTGAGTCTTCCATGTCATTACATCACGCGCTGAGCCCAAGATAGGTCATCAGATAACACACAGGATTTTAAAGCTACTTACTCTTTCCATAGTAGATCCATCAATGCAGACTGTTCACGTTCACTCTCCTTCCCCTTCCTGAAGTCAATAATTGGTTCTTTAGTTTCACTATTGCTGAGCGTGAGTTTGTTTTTGAGGCACTCAGCACTCCTGTGCACTGACTCATCACCACCTGTGGTTCATCCAACAAATCAGTAAATTTGTATATGGCATTGGAGCTATACTTTGTCAGTCACATATGTACAGGGAGTATAACAAAGAGCTAAGCACACAGCTTTGAGGTGCCCCTGTTTTGGTAGGCAGTGTAGGAAGCTGGTCAGTGTTGCTATCAATCCTCATTGAATGATGATGAGTAAATCAAGAGATTACAGGCTGACAGTGAATGCACTGTTTGCAGCCAAAAGAACTTCCTTTGATTTTGAAGTCACAGAAGACTGTAAAAGTGGTAAATATAACACCACTATTCAAGGGATTGTGGCAGAATGCAAGAACTATTGGCCAGTTGCTGAACAATCATCAGTAGAAAAACACTTGCATTCATAATTAAGGAGACAAAACTGGATATCTTTATGATTTTCTAGGTCAACATGGCTTTAGGAAAGTAAAATAATGGAAGATATTTAAAAAAATAAAGAGCACGGTGGATAAAAGACAAACTAGAAGACACGGTATATTTGGATTCTCAAAACATTCATAAAGGTGCTAGATTTTTTAAAAAGTGGGCTAATGCATTGACGATTATGAAGGAGATCAAAAAGAACACGTGTTCAAAATTGAAGTACAGAAACCTGTATTTGTTACTTCAGCATTATAGTTAATTGCCAAAATTAAAACAATGAAGGATATAGAAATTGTATCCCCTCAGTATCAAGTGTGCTCACTGACCAAATACTCAGTCAGGAGTCAGAGGCTGCAATTCAATACTTGAAGAATTTGACATTTCTGTTCATGTCAGAAATGACCCAACTTCTTGAAATTGAACCTAATAGTATGATTAAGGAATACCAGAGTTTTATCTTTATGTACTACACAAGTGCATGTCTGGAATTCCCAGGGCAATATACAAAATAATCTAGATTTTCAAGATTATCTGATTATCATAAAGCCTTCATACTCTTATGTTTCCACGTATTACAATAATGGTTTATAATCTAAATACATCTTATACGTTATAGATCTTTCCATCCAAGAGAATAAAAATTCTTTAAGACGTTTCAAAATTTCTACAAGAAACATTCATAGAAAATATCAGTGGTGAACAAAAAATTGTTGATGTTTCAAGTCAAATCCCCATATTAGGACCAGTCGCTCAATGCTGCACAGTCTGCTGAGTTCCATTGGTGAACTATTTGATGGTCCAGATTCCAGTTTCTGCACTCACTTGTGCACTCATAAAAATACTGCAGATCTAACATCATCCCTGCTAGAGCTTCCTTCCAATCAATTTTGGCCAGCTCCTCTCACACCTCTGTAATTTCCTTTACTTCACAACAATAATGATACAGTTAACTTTAGCTTCCCCTCCTCAAATTACAGGGCGATTTTTATCATATTAAGATCACTGACCTCCAAGGGTTCCATAAGCAGAATTAGACCCATCCAGCCTATTGAGTCTGCTCTGCCACTCCATCATGGCTGATCCTGGATCCCACTCAACCACATACACTTGCCTTTTCGCTATAACCTTTGATGCCCTGACCAATCAGGGTTTCTTTACCTTAAGCTCACTAATCAATTATGGTTCACTACACAACTCCCATTCCATAAGCTGCTCTAAAAAGTAATCTTGTAGGCATTCTACAAATTTCCCCCTTGGAATCCAGCACCAACCTGATTTCCCAATCAACCAGCATACTGAAAGCCTCCATGACTATCGTAACATTGCTCTTTTGATATGCATTTTCTATCTCTCTTGGTAGCTTGTGGACCACGTCTTTACTGCTGTTTGGGAGTCTGTATACAACTCCCATCAGCGTCTTTTACCCTTGCAGTATCTTAGGTCTACCCACAACGATTTTGCACCTTACAATCCAATTACACCTTTCTAATCATCTGATTTCATTTTTACCAACAGCCCCCTCAACCTCGTCCTTTTGATACAATGTGTATCCTTGGACGTCAAACTCCCAGCTATAATCCATCAGCCACAATTCAGTGATGCCCACCATGTCATACATGCTGATCTGTAACTGTGCTGCATGTTCATCTACTTTATTTTGTTTACTGCATGCATTCAAAATATAATACATTTAGTCCTGTATTCATCTCCACCTACCTGCCTTTTTCCCATAACAGTTATTTCCCCTACAGTACTATGCAAAAATCTTGTCTTAAATATATTTACTAAGGTGGCATGGAAGGTTAGTTAGGAAGGTTCAATCGTTAGGTATTAATATGGAAGTAGTAAAATGGATTCAGCAGTGGCTGAATGGGAGATGCCAGGGAGTAGTGGTGGATAACTGTTTGTCAGGTTGGAGGCCGGTGACCAGTGGTGTGCCTCAGGGATCTGTACTGGGTCCAATGTTGTTTGTCATACACATTAATGATCTGGATGATGGGGTGGTAAATTGGATGAGTAAGTATGTAGATGATACTAAGGTAGGTGGCGTTGTGGATAATGAAGTAGGCTTTCAAAGTTTGCAGAGAGATTTAGGCCAGTTAGAAGAGTGGGCTGAAAGATGGCAGATGGAGTTTAATGCTGATAAGTGTGAGGTGCTACATTTTGGTAGGACTAATCAAAATAGGACATACATGGTAAATGGTAGGGCATTGAAGAATGCAGTAGAACAGAGGGATCTAGGAATAATGGTGCATAGTTCCCTGAAGGTGGAATCTCATGTGGATAGGGTGGTGAAGAAAGCTTTTGGTATGCTGGCCTTTTATAAATCAGAGCATAGAGTATAGGAGTTGGGATGTAATGTTAAAATTGTACAAGGCAATGGTGAGGCCAAATTTGGAGTATTATGTACAGTTCTGGTCACCGAATTATAGGAAAGATGTCAACAAAATAGAGAGGGTACAGAGAAGGTTTACTAGAATGTTACCTTGGTTTCAGCACCTAAGTTACAGAGAAAGGTTGAACAAGTTGGGTCTTTATTCTTTGGAGCGTAGAAGGTTGAGGGGGGGACTTAATAGAGGTATTTAAAATTATGAGGGGGATAGACAGAGTTGACGTGGATAGGCTTTTTCCATTGAGAATAGGGGAGATTCAAACAAGAGGACATGAGTTGAGAGTTAGGGGGCAAAAGCTTAGTGGTAATATGAGGGGGAACTTCTTTACTCAGAGAGTGATAGCTGTGTGGAACGAGCTTCCAGTAGAAGTGGTAGAGGCAGGCTCGATACTGTCATTTAAAGTAAAATTGGATAGCTATATGGACAGGAAAGGAATGGAGGATTATGGGCTGAGTGCAGGCCGGTGGGACTAGGTGAGAGTAAGCATTCGGCACGGACTAGAAGGGCCGAGATGGCCTGTTTCCGTGCTGTAATTGTTATATGGTAGCCTCTATTGCTTCATTGGGCAGAGAATTCCAGAGATTCACCACCTTCTGGGAAAAGCAGTCCCTCCTCATCTGTCCTAAATCTTGAGGCTATATCCCCTAGTTCTAGTCTCACCTATCAGTGGAAACAACTTTGCTGCCTCTGTCTTGTTTATCCCTTTCATAATTCTATATGTTTCTGTAAGATCTCCTCTCATTCTTCTGAATTCCAGTGAGTACAGTCCAGGCGGCTCAATCTCTGCTCATTGTCTAACCCCCTCTTCTCTGGAATCAATCTGGTAACCTCCTCTGCACTGCCTCCAAAGCCAGTACAAAGTATCTTTCGTCAAGTAAGGAGACCAGAACTGCATGCAGTACTCCAGGTGCAGTCCCACTAATACCCTGTACAGTTGCAGCATAACCCACTGCTCTTAAATTCAATCCCTCCAGCAATGAAGGCCAACATTCCCATTTGCCTTCTTGATACCCTGCTGCACCTGCAAACAACCTTTTGTAATTCATGCACAAGCACGCCCAAGTCCCTCTACACAGCAGAATGTTGCAATTTTTTATTATTTAAATAATAATCTGCTCTTCCATTTTCCCTCCCAAAGTGGGTGACCTCGCATTTACCAACATTGTAATCCATCTACCAGACCCTTGACCACTCACTTAACCTATCTATATCTCTCTGCACACTCTCCGTATCTTCTGCACAATTTGCTTTTCCACTCAATTTAGTATCATCAACAAACTTAGGAACACTACACTCGGTCCCCTCTTCCAGATCGTTAATGTATATCGTAAATAGTTGCGGGTCCAGCACCGACCCCTGCAGCACAACGCTCACCACTGATGACCAACCAGATAACACCCATGTAGCCCAACTCTCTGCTTTCTATTAGTTAACCAATCCTCTATCCATACTAATACATCACCCCCAACTCTATGCATCCTTATCTTATGGATGTCTTTTTTGTGGCACCTTATCAAACGCCTTCTGGAAATCCAAGTAAATAACGTCCATCTGTTCCCCCCATCCACTGTGCTTGTTATATCCTCAAAGAACTCCAGTAAGTTCATCAAACAGGACCCGCCTTTGCTGAATCCATGCTGGGACTGCCTGATGGATCCACTTCTTTCCAGATGCCTCACTATTTCTTCTTTAATGATAGCTTCAAGCATTTTCCCCAACTACAAATGTTAAACTAACTCGCCTGCAGTTAATTGCCTTTTGCCTACTTCCTTTTTTGAACAGTGTCGTGACAGTGGCCTTATTCTAATCTGCCAGGACCTGTCCAGAGTTCAGAGAATTTTGGTAAATTATCACCAAAGCCTCTACTATAACTTCTGCCATTTCTTTCAATACCCTGGGATGCATACAATCAGGACCAGGGGACTTGTCTGTCTTCAGGCTCACAATTTTGTTCAGCACCACCTCTTTAGTAATAGCTATTATATCGAGAGGCCTGCTGGTGGCGCAGTGACATCAGTGCCGGACTCCAGAGTGAAGGCTCCCAAGTTCGAACCCAGTCCGTGCCGGGTTGAGTGTCGAGCAACTCGGCCTCGTAAAAAAAAAAGACTGCGTTGTGAGAAGGACGTGGGGGACCTCACAGAATCTTTCCTCCAAGACAACCACTTGAAACAAAAGTGGTCGCCGAGGCTCTGGCAGAGTATGGCACACAAAAAAATTACATCGAGGTCCTCACCTCCCATCACATTCATAACATCTTTCTTTGGCATGTTAAACATGTCCTCCACCTTGAAGACCGACACAAAATAGTCATTCGAAGTCCCTGCCACTTCCTCATTACTCAGTATCAATTCCCTCTTCTCGTCCTCCAAGGGATTTATGGTCACTTTGGCCATCCTTTTCCACTTTATATAATTAGAAAAACTTCTACTATCCATTTTTATATTATGCGCTAGTTTATTTTCATAATCTATCTTCTTTCTTTACTTATTGCTCGCTTAGTGGTTCTTTGTTGCTTTTTAAAGTTTTCCCAATCTTCCAGTTCCCACTACTCTTGGTGACTTAGTATGCATGAGCTTTTAGTTTGATGCCTTCTTTTATTTCCTTGGTTATCCAAGACTGGCTCTCCACACTCTTGCTTTTAACTGGAATATAGTTTTGCTGAGCACCGTGAAAAATCTCTTTGGAAGTCTTTCACTCTTCCTCAACTGTCCCACCATATAGCCTGTGTTCCCAGTCTACGCCATCCAAATCTTTCCTCATCCCATTGTAGTCTCCATTGTTTAGGCATAATACACCGGTTTTAGATCGAACTACTGCACTCAAACATAATGTGATCACTCGTTCCAAGAGGATCCCTAACTACCAGATCACTATTTTTACCTGTCTTCTTCAACAGGACCAGATCTCAGCTAGCACATTCCCTTGTAGGTTCATTAACATGCTATTCAAGAAAGCCATCATGGATGCATTCCATGAAATCATCCTCAAGACTACCTCGACCAACTTGATTCACCCAATATACGTGCAAGTTAAAGTCCCCCACAATAACTGCTGTTCCATTCTTAATGCCTTAGATATTTCTGTTTATTGCCTGTGCCACTGTAATGTTATTATTCAACGACCGATAGACAACTCCCACCAGTGAATCTCTACCCAGATGGATTCAATATTCTGCTCCTTAGATCTTATATCGTCTCTATCACATAGATCTCATCCTTAATTAAGAGCGCTACCCCATCTCCCTACCTTCCTGCCTATCCTTTCAAATTACCTGATATCCTTGGATATTTAATTCTGAATCCACTCCACCTTGCAACCATGTTTCTATAATGGCCACTAAATCATACCCTTTTATACTGATTTGTGCCACAAGTTCACTGACCTTATTTCGAATACTACAGGCATTCAGACAAAATGCTCTTACACTCATTGTGCTTTTAAAATATTGTAATCTTCTTTCTTTTGCACTTGACCTCTCTTCACTCCACTCTTACTTTTCTCTTTTTTATTTTTTGCTTTTTCTTTATCTTTATCCACACTTCTCTCTTTCACTTTATCCATACTTCTCCAATCTGTTGAACCCACCCCTCTACTATTTAGTTTAAAGCCCCATCCACAGCCCGAGTTATATAATTTGCTGGGATCCAGGTCCCATCACAGTTCAGGTGTAGCCCGTCCCAGTGGTACAGCTCCCTCATTCCCCAATACTGGTCACAATTTCCCATGAATTCGAACTCACTTCTCCCACACCAATCCTTGAGTCACGCATTTAACTCTCTAATCTTCTTGACCCTATGCCAATTTGCAGATGGCTCAGGTAGTAATCTAGAGATTACCACCTTTTTGGTTCTGCTTTTTAGTTTAGTCCCTAGCTGCTCAAATTCCCTCAGCAGAACCTCTTTCCTCGCTCTGCCCATGTCGTTGGTACCCACATGGACCATGACAACTGGATCTTTCCCCTCCCACTGCAAATTCCTCTACAGGTCAGATAAGATGTCCCGAACCTGGGCACCAGGCAGACAACAAAGCCTTCGGGATGCTCTATCCTTGCGACAGAGAATTGTCTATTGCCCCGACTATACTATCCCCAATTGCCACTACATTTCTCTTCTTTCCTCTCTTTTTAATGGCTCCCTGAACTACGGTGCAACAGTTAGGTTGCTCATTCTTCCTACAGCCCCCACTCTCATCCATACAGGGAGCAAGAATCTCAGACCTGTTGGACAGGATCAAATTCTGAGACTCCTCCAGTACTGTCTCTTGGATCTCACTACTCGCCTCACTCGCAGTCACATCCTCTTGTCCCCGTCCACAGTCCGAATTTGAGGCAGCTAATCTAATGGATGTGACTACCTTCTAAAACAGAGAACCCAGGTAACTCTTCCCCTCCCTGATGTGCTGCAGTGTTTGAAGCTCAGATTCCAGGCCATCAACTTTGAGCCCAAGTTCCTCGAGCGGCCAACACTTGCTACAGATGTGGTTACCGGGAACACCAGAATGAGGTCCACCAGCTCCCACATCATGCAGCTACAGCTCATCACCTGATCATCCCTACTTTATTTAATTAGCTGTAATTTAGTGACTTTTTATTCAACCTCTATAAAAGCCCTACCCGCTACCTACCTGTCCCTTCTCACCGAAGCCTCTTGAGCCAAAGCCTCAAGTTCCCAGTCCTATACTGATCCACTCATACAATGGCCACTCCGCTTTGACCCTGCTTTACTTTTATTTGCTGCTGCGAATGAATTGCAAATCGATTTGTCCACCGCTAATGTGCCAAGCCCCACAAAACATTCCTTTTTTAAACTCTTCTCCCCGACCTGTGCGAAGCTCTCTCCCTCTCTGTGAATCCACTGGTCCGCTGCTAATGTGCCAAGCCCCGTAAAACATTCCCTTTTTAAGCTCTTCTCCCCAACCTGTACGAAGCTCTCTCTCTCTCTGCAAATTGATTGGTCCGCCACTAATGCCTGTTTGTAAACCAACTACCTCACCCTCAGCCCTGTCACTCCAATTCCCATCCCTCTGCCAAAATATTTTGAGCCTTCCCATACAGCCCTAGCAAACCTTTCCACAGGGATATTAGTCCCCACCAGGTTCAGGTGTAACCCATCCCTTTTGTACAGTTGTACCTTCCCCAGAGGGATCGCAATGATCCAGAAACCTGAACCCCTGCCCCCTGCACCAGCTCCTCAGCCACAGATTCACCTGCAAAATCATGCTATTCTTACCCTTGTGGCACAGACAGCAATCCAGAGATTACTAACCTGCTTTTCAGCTTCTACTTAGCTCCCTAAAGTCTCACTTCAGGACCTCCTTAACTTTTCTACCCATGTCATTGGTGCGGATATATATCTGGCTGCTCACCCTCCCCTTTTAGAATGTTGTGGACCCAATCCAAGACATCCCTGACCCTGGCACCTGGGAGGCAACATATCATTCGTTTGTGTCTCTATTGTGTCCACAGAATCTTGTCTTCATTCCTCTAACTGTGCAATCTCTTATAACTACTGCAGTCCTCTTCACCTCTCTTCTCTTCTGAGCCACAGTGGCAGGCGCTCTGTTGCTGCAGCTCTGCCCCTTCAACAGTATCCTAAGCGGTATACTTATTATTGAAGGGAACAGCTACAGAGGTACTCTGCACTGGATACCTATTTTCCTCTCTTCTCCTGACAGTAACTTAATTACATGCCTTCCACAGGGACTAGCTCCCTGCTGCTCTTATCTATCACTTTTTCAGTCTCTTGTATGAGCCCAAGGTCATCGAACTGCCACTTGGAGCACCTGCTGCAGATGTGGTTATCTGGGAGGCTGGAGAAAACACAGAAAACACTGCCCCTCTGAGCCATTCTCACTGCACTAACTGTGCCCTAACAGATGAGTAATAAAGAATAAAGAATACAAAATGACCAGATATTTGTCTCACCTTAGCCTGATAAACCAAAGCTACTCCTACACTGGCCCACTGAACAAAAATGAAAAACGCAAAAATTTCCTCTATCAAAAATTAAGGCATTACATGCACCTATGGACTTCGCTGTCAATATGATACATCCTATTAATCTGAAACTTCCTATACGTAATGCAAGATGCAGTGTGATACACAAGCAATGCCACACATGGACTCATATGCAAATACATTTTCATCAAGATTCCCATACAATAGCGGTCAATCATGAACTAGGATCTTGCAGAATGCACACTGCATTACATTACATCATACAAAGCATTAATGCATCATGCTTTTTTTTAAAACTCCTCTTTCATAGCCATTTGCTTATGTAATTGAAAATACATTTCCATATTGAATTTATGCATAAGGTTGGCATTGTCTATCCATGACTGATATGTTAACAACGCAGTTATAGCCTAATCTTCCCGAGTGGCAGTGGTTGAAAAGGTATGATTATGAATGCAAAGACACACAGCTGCCAATAAGTTTGTCTATAAAGGTAAAGTTGGTGCTCTTTTAAATTAAGGGACAATTCTAAATTTAAGTTTATTGCATGAACAATAATACTGTAATCACTCAAATTAATTTTCACTTCTATAACAATAAAACAGTGGTGCAAGTTGTCAAATACATGTAAATGGTCATCGATCAAGGCACATATTTTATTCCTAAACTACATCAATTCCTTCTCCAGTATGGCAATGTTATAGTATTTTTGAAGTGCAAGAGAAAGATTCTGAACAATTCCAGATACTTGCAGTTAAGAATGTCAAGTGATTCAAGCAACTTTACAATAGATTAATTTAACATTAATTACAGTTCTTAGTTTAAAGGTGATGGTCATGTCTACCATCAGCAATTCTAAAATGTCAAACAGCTATTCACTGACCTGCGTATGCTTCAAAATTTAAACTATTTGAAATAAAACTGGTGCTCTTTCTGTTGCCCAATTACATGACAAGCCCATTGAAATATTTGAACTTCACACTGCCAAAATCCTGATGGACAACACATGCATGAAAGTGAACAAAATGTAACTTATAGTTTGACAATAAGCAGTACTTTTTTTTCCTGTGATCAGGGTTAACCAAGAATGTAGAACAATACGCACAAGGTCAGGTCCTTCAGCTCACGACGTTGTGCTGAACTGATTAAACTAGTAATTAAAGCCTATTAAACTAGTCCTTTCTGCCTATGCAATATCTATATTCTTCCATTCTCTTCATATTAATATGGCTATCTAAGAGATTTTTAAACACTTCTATTGTATTTACCTCCACTACTGTTCCTGGCAGTGCTTTACAGGCACCCACCACTGTAAAAAACCTGCCTTACACATCCATCTTTGAACATTTCACAACCCCCAACACCTTATCTTAAATGATTAAAATCATTTAGTATGGCAAACCATGAAGATGATTTGCAATTCAGGACAGATATGATAGTGAGCAAGGAAGGTCCAGCTTAATGAAAGATTAACTGGGTTAGTCATTAGAAGGGTTGTCATACAAACAAGTCTTGGAGCAATTTCTTATTGATGCAGATATTGCCTTTTACAAGAGACAAGCATTTAGAGTCAAACATAATTTTGGTAATTCAACAGCAAGGTTGTCCATCCCAAGCTTTCTATTTGTTACATATTTATGAATGTTCTGTTTTTATTCCATCTCAAAAACAATCAATCACACACTTACACAAATCTAGCTGCTATAATGGAGCATAGAACAGTACAGCATAGGAAAGCACCCCTTGGCCCACAATGTTGTGCCAAACCAGCTAAAAAGTAAATCAAAACCCCCAAAAACTAATCCCTCCTACCTAAACAATGTCCATATTTCTCCATCTTCCTCATATTCATGTGCCTATCTAAGTATCTGTTAAAAGCCTCTTATACATTTGCCTCTACCACCATACCACGCAGCACATTCCAGGCCATCCACCGCTCTGAGTAAAAAACTTACACCTCACATCCCCTTTGCACCTACCCCCTTGAACCTTCAACGTATAACCTCTGGTATTAGATATTCCTATACTGGGCAAAAGATACTCCCTGTCTACTCTATCTATGCCTATTATAATTTTGTAAATCTCTATCAGATCTCTCCTCAGCCTCTGCCACTCCAAAGACAACAACCCAAGTTTGTCTAACCTCTCATGATAGCACATGCTGTTTAAACCAGGCAGCATCCTGATTAACCTCTTCTGCACCCTCATCATTCTTATAGTGGGGCAACAAGAACTGTAGGCAGTACTCCAGATGTGGCCTGATTACAGTTCTATAAAGTTGCAACATATCCTCTTGAGTTTTGAACTCAATGCCTTGACTAATAAAAACAAGCATTCAATAAGCCTTCTGAACCATCCTATCAACCGGTGTAGCCAATTTCAAGCAGCTATGAACTTGGACCCCGAGACCTCTCTGCTTGGCACACTGTTAAGGGTATTTCCCATAACAATGTATTGTCTCCTTGCATTTGCCCTACCAAGATGCAACACCTCACTTTTATCTGGATTAAAATTAATTTTGTATATAATGTTTTTTTTCTGCACATACAGTATCTGCAACTGATCTATGTCATGCTGTATTCTTTGCCAGTCTTCTACACTATCCACAATTCCACCAAACTTGGTATCATCCACAAACTTATTAAGCCATCCATCTACATTTTCATCCAGGTCATTTATGTACATCACAAACAGCAAAGCTCCCAGCACAAATCCCTGCAGTACACTACTAATTACATTTCTCCAGCTTGAATAAGCCCTTTCAACCACTACCCTCTGACTTCCATGCACAAGCCAGTTTTGAATCCAAACAACCAATTTGCTGCAGACCCCATCCATCCTAATCTTCTGGATTAGAGTCCCAAGAGGGACTTTGACAAAAGCCTTCTAAAATCTATGTAGACAACATCCACTGCCCTACCCTCATCAATCTATCTCATCACCTTGTCAAAAGACTTATTCAAATTGGTAAGCCACAACTTGCCCCACATGCTGGCTCTCCCTAATTAGGCCATGGGTCTCCAAATGCTCATATCCTATCCCTAAGAATTTTCTCCATCAGCTACTAGAGACTTGTCCACCTTAATACTCATTAGGAGACCCAACACTTCCTCCTCCCTGACCTCTAAATGCCCTAAGTATACAGCACTGATTTCCTGATTCTCCGTGTCCTTTTCCTTGGTAAATATTTAAGTAACTCTTTAAGGGCTTCAGTCATATTCTCTGCATCCAAGCAAATATTCCACTTTTTATCCTTGAGTGGTCCTACCCTCTTCCTAGATATTCTCTTGCTCTTGATGTATAGATTGCTTTAACATCCTTATGTGCTCCATTTGATCCTAACTTCCAAAGCTTTAAATGCTTTTAATTTTTCTTCTCTTATCTTTCCATCCACATCCTTCCCTCTATGAGGAAGATACCTTTCCCTACACTCTGTGCAACTGATCTTTAAACATCCTCTATGTCTGATGCCGACTTGCCATAAAAAAGGTGTTGCCAATTAACTCTCCTCAGTTCCTGCCTAATGCCCTCATAATTTGCCCTACTCCAACTTAAGACTCTCTCATTAGGACCATACCTATCCTTATCTATAGCTATTCTGAAAGTTAAGGAGTTGTGGTGACTTCCTAACTTTCACCTACTGAAAGGTCAGTCACCTGGCCAGGCTCATTACCCAACACCAAGTCCAGTACAGCCCCTCTTCTCTTGTACTGTCTACATATTAATTTAAGAACCCCTCCTGGATACACATAACAAATTCTGCCCCATCTAAACCACTTGCACAAAGATCCCAGTTTATATTAGGGGAGTTGAAATTCCCCAATGACCACAACCTTAATATTTTTCCTAAATCTGTTTACACATCTGTTCCTCAATGTCCCAGTGATTGTTGTGGGGTCTATAGTACCATCCCATCAGCGTGATTGCACTTTTCCTATTCCTGAGTTCTAACCAAATGGACTCAGTGTCTGAACCCTCCATTATGTCTCCCCGAGTGCAGCTGTTATATTGTCCCTGATTAGTAGTGCAACTCCACCCCTCCCCCCCCCCCACTTTACCTCCTCCTCTATCTTTTCTAAAACTTCAAGACCTGGCATTTCAAACACCCATTCCTGCCCCTCTCTCAACCAAGTCTCCGTAATGGTCACATCATAGCTCTATGAACTGATCCATGCTCCAAGTTCATCATTAAAGTACACACACTTCAAACTATCCATCCCATCATATTTCAATTTTGCCCTATCAATACCTTCCCTGACAACTACCTTTTTGTCCGATCCTTTACTTACTGACCTGGTGCTCCGGTTACCAACACCCTGCAAAACTAGTTTAAAACCTCTTGAGAAACATTAGCAAACCTTCTGGCCAGGATATTGGTTCCCCTCCAATTCAGATGCAACCCGTCTCTCTGGTACAGACCACCCTTCCCCAGAAAAAGTACTAATGATCTGAGAACTTGAAACACTCCCCCCTGCACCATTTCCTCAGCCACTCAGTCATCTGTGCAATTCTCCCATTCCTACCTGTACTAGCCCATGGCACCATGAGTAATCCAGAAATTACTCTCTTCAGCCTCTTTCCTAACTCCCTATACTTATTGCATAGGACCTCTTCCCCTTTCCTGCTTATATCATTTGTGCCAGTATGCACCATGACCTCTAGGTGGTCATCCTCCCCCTTGAGAATATTCTGCAGCTGCTCCAATACATCCCAGATCCTAGCACCCGCGAGGCAACAGATCATCCCGATGGAACACACACACAAAGGTTGCTGGTGAATGCAGCAGGCCAGGCAGCATCTCTAGGAAGAGGTACAGTCGACGTTTTGGGCCGAGACCCTTCGTCAGGCCTAACTGAAAGAAGAGCTAGTCAGAGATTTGAAAGTGAGAAGGGGAGGGATGGAGCCAAGAGCTGGACAGGTGATTGGCAACAGGGATATGAGAAGATCATGAGACACGAGGCCTAGGGAGAAAGGGGGAGGGGGGGGGAAACCAGAGGATGGGCAAGGGGAATAGTGAGGGAGACAGAGGGAGAAAAAGGAGAGAGAGGAAAAGAATGTGTGTATATAAATAAATAACAGATGGGGTACGAGGGGGAGGTGGGATATTAGCGGAAGTTTGAGAAGTCAATATTCATGCCATCAGGTTGGAGGCTACCCAGACGGAATATAAGGTGTTGTTCCTCCAACCACAGTGTGGCTTCATCTCGACAGTACAGGAGGCTATGGATAGACATATCAGAATGGGAATCAGATCATTCCGATGTCGCTTTTGCAGACACAGAATCTTCTAACTATTGAGTGCCCTATCACTAGTGCACTGCCTGGCTTTACCCTTCCCTTCTGAGCCTCAGAGCAGGCCACAGGGCCACTAGCCTGGCTGCTGCTCACTTCTCCCCCCTCCCCGCCCCCCCAAAAGCAGAATCCAAAGAGGTATAATTTTTGCCGAAGGGAATGGCCACAGGGAAACACTACACTGACTGACTTATCCCCTCATCTCTCCTGGTGGTCACGCATCTACTGTCTTGAAAGCCTGTACTCTGGGTGTGACCACCTTATCAGGTTTATTTATAAGGCATTTAGCCTCCCAGATGATCTGACCAGTCGATTAAGAGCTGAAGTTGGATGCACTTCCCACAGATGTAGTCATCAGGAAAACCATCAGGTATCCTGAATTCTCACACCTGTCAGTGAAACTTTCACATTTCATTACTTTTACCTGTCAAACTGAGGGCAACTTTGGGATTTCTGCAAGTGCATAGTTTAACATGGTCAATAATTCTTCCAGAGGTAATTTTTGTTATGGTCCCCACTATCCAGGACACAATCCAGCTCCTGTGGTGTCAATGGGTCCAGTAAATCTCAAGTAAGCCAAAGGGTACTGCGTGCTCCCTCTCTACAGGCATCCAGGCACTGATATCTTACTGGAAGAGGTACAAGCAGTTGATCTGAACTGATCCCTCAGGGATCATCCTGATCTGGTCAAGGAACAGATCAAAGAGATACCTGAATGATCCTTCTTTCGTCCTACATCAGGTGCAAACAGGTCACAAGTCAAAGTGCAGCTCCTTCAAATATAAAAAAGGGTACTGAAGCCTTTCATCTTCCATATAAACATGAAACACAGATTCTTCTAGGTTATAGAAGTGGCAAGTGGTTAGAAAATCAGTCAACCAAGTTAAAATCTGTTGCATGAAAATGTTCTGTGCAGTATCCTGCACCTTAATTCTCTGGTGTAAAAGGGACATGAGCCTCACATCCAAGAGCACCATTTGGGGCCTATGGTAGTATAGTATCTTCCAGGAGCTCTGATTTCCTCCCACAGTCCAAATTCATACTAGTTAGTAAGTTAATTGGTCATTGGAAGTTGTCCTGTGATTAGGCTAGGGTTAAATAGCTGGATTGCTGGGTGGTGTGGTTCGTTAGGCTAGAAGGGCCTGTTCCACAATGCATCTCTAAGTTTTAAAAAAATTAAAGACTTCTCTCACTGCCAGATTTTAGAATGGATCAGCATGTTGTGTCCAGATACAGATAAGGGTGATGAAATTAAAAGTGTGCGGGAGTAATTCATATAAGAAATGCCTATATAAGGCATGGAGAGTATCTACAAGACATGGCTTATGTTGTGTGGATCTGGATCCCAAGGAAGGTTTTAGGGTGTGGATCCAATGAACAATTCCAGCTTAGCAGTGGTTAGCTCAATGTTCACATATTCCGGAGCCACTGTGACAGGAATGCCAGAGGCTTTTGCAGTGTGCCTCAGTGCTAAACAGTTGGTTCCTCCTATATTTTGTTTGGTGGTTCTCCCTAGCAGCAGAAGCAACAATGTCTCAAACTCTCAAAATATTGCAGTAAAAGACAGGAATCACATGCAGAGCAGTGCAGCTGTTGTTTGACACTGGGAGCTTTGAATCATCCTTGGGCCAGTATCTCTGGGGGATGAACTTCGTCTCCTGTGGATGGCATCTGGGAGTTGATCCACCTGAGATACCTCTGCATATCTTGATGGTGTAGAGTCACCACCTGGGTATGAATGCAGAACAACTGACTCAAACGGAAGACCATCTTTTTTAAGTGTCTCTCTTGGTCCTTAAACCATTCATTCATAGGAACAAGTTCCCTGTAGCTACTCTATCTAAACTAATCATACGTCAATCAAGTTATTACAACCTCCTGTGCTCCATAGAGAACAGCTCAGTTCTAAGTCTTAAGACTACTTTCATAATTGAGCACATATGACAAAGAGAATGTTCATATTAGTATCTGCTATAAATTCCCTTAGAAACCATTTATAACCTATACCATGTCTAGAGTCTCTGGAGCCGCAGGTAGTGCCTGTATTATACAGGATCCATTTGAAAGAGTTGTCCACAATTTGATTTTTACAGGTTTTCTATAACTACCCACATTCTATTGCACTACATATACTTGTTATTTTTTTACTTTGTGTTCATCCTAACACTGTATTAGTAGATTGATTGTCACTATGCTTAATTAACAAATTGGCACCTTAGCTTAAAAAAGCACCATGGCTGATACATCCAAAGAGCCGTAAGTTCTTGGGTAACACATTTCTATTACTTAACCACAATAATATTATAGCAGTCATCATAAACATTCCAAAATTATACTAATTTATGCTCAGAAGTACTCTGTCTCCAAGTCCCTACATAAGCATTAAAAAATGTAATCATATTTAACTATTTTGCCTATTGTTAGTGCATATAGTATAGTTTCCCTATGTACAATATCAACAAACTATTGAGACATCTGTGGTAACAAATTTGATAATGTGTTAAAGAAAACACTTCTGTTTACACATATTCTTGTACTGTAGGTTATAAGTTTTAAAATATATAAACATATTAATTACAGAATTGTGAAAGTGCTTTAATCTTAACTGATACCTTGTAATAGGTAAATAACATGGTATATTCTAAACTACTTCTGCTGCTTAGCAATTGCATTACATGCCTTATGCTCAAAGAATCTTGTTTATCATAACACAATATATCAAAGCTGGTGTATATACTTCTGTGTTGATACCTAACAATTGCTTAACAACCACTGCAGCTCAAAGTACAGAGTACAACTCCCACCAATATGATGATGTATTTAGTTGATGGTAGTGAATTTATTTTAAAGTAGTCCAGAGCATTAGCATCAAACAACAGGAATTCCGCAGATGCTGGAAATTCAAGCAACACACATCAAAGTTGCTGGTGAACGCAGCAGGCCAGGCTGCATCTGTAGGAAGAGGTGCAATCGATGTTTCAGGCCCAGACCCTTCATCAGAGCATTAGCATGTTTAGTTGTTATGGCCAAGATAGCTGGATCTGCCACAAAAAGGACTTGCAATTTTTATCAGTCAATTCAAACAACGGATACAGGGCTCCAATCAGGTTGGAGAACTGTATTCTGGTGACATCAGCAGCAACTGAAGTAAGAGACATAATGTTACTCATTTCTTGTGGTATTCCTCAAATCCTCCTGTCCCTTCCACGGAAGCATCAAAGCCTGAAGCAAACAGCAACTAATTAAATTGATGAATGGTGACTAAAGCAACAAGCCTATCCCATTTCCTCCACCTTCAATTCCAAGTGTTCAGTGCCATCCTAGATACACCTGGTCCACCAGGATTATATTGTCACCTTTTGCAGACAGAACTCAACACCAGCTTTTGGCCCCACATCCTCTCTGGTGTATGACATGCCTTTGTGCACCTTTAAATGTCTGCTTCTTCCTCTGCTTCATACCGAGATTTATTTTGATATCTTAATCATGTTAAAACTCCATTAGGCTGTTTTAAATATGAATGGCTGTTTTATGGCTACCTGAGAGCTTGGACTAAACAGCAAAGTCAATTCAGGTTAATAACAAATGAATATACACAATATTACCTGTTAATTCTTACTATGCTATGTAAAAGATCTATTTAGTGTTATAAATCTTTTCAACTCACATCATTTAAGAAATAATATGAAGCCCCAATGTACTGGACTACTCATTTTCTGGTTTA
Source organism: Mobula birostris (assembly GCF_030028105.1). Taxonomy (NCBI): domain Eukaryota; kingdom Metazoa; phylum Chordata; class Chondrichthyes; order Myliobatiformes; family Myliobatidae; genus Mobula; species Mobula birostris. Next base: position 9,506,665 of record NC_092390.1, read on the forward strand.
ATAGGTAAAACAAGTCACAATGTTGTAACTGCTTTAAAACATGACAGTTTCCAATTAACTCGGAATATAGGATAAGTTGCACATAACATTAATTCAAAGAAATCTACTTTTTCTAAAATTTGCACACACTCAGAGGCATCCACACAATTTCTATAAAAATGAATAAATTATGAATAAAATACATCAATAAAAATGAATAAAATACATAAATTATGTGCAACTTGTCATAATTCAACAAAACAATCTGATCCCAAGCAAATGCTAAACCGATACTTATTACTTGAATCAGAAACTCATTTGGCCTTTATCCATGCTTATATCATGCTGCAGACAGGATTAGCTTTAATATGACATATACTTTTTCACATAACTGCTTTAAAATAAACTTACTTTACAGAATATGTCTCAGAGTATTTTAGCAAGATCACCGAAAAAATTAGAACTGAAGGCCACAGAGCTTTGCAACAGCTAATAAATTTGAGTGAACAAACAGAACTTGAAAATTCTTATCTTTGAACCAGGGAGGGGGGGAATAACTCGAAGATTCATTCAGATGAAAGTTTGATGATTCAATGTGAAAAAGCCAAAAAACATGATAACTGTACTTTTAGTCAAAAAAATCCCCATGCTTCAAGGGGATCTGCACCCAAATTGTATGCATATCCATTGGAGAATAAAGAGATAACTCCAGGTCAAAATGTCAGACATTTTTATTTGCAATTCCACGATTCAACACAGGATTTCTTGACCTACCCTACCCTTTTGTTATATTGCATAAGTTGATCTCATCCAACTGCTCCTATTTTTTCTTCAAGTGTGTACTTGTAATAATTTTGAACTAAAATATTAAAAAGTACCTTTCAAACATCTGGCACTTTCAGCAATTGGTAGGTGCCAAGATGGGTCACACTGAAAATTTCATAAGCTGAAAAATACACCTGCTATTGCACTTATTATACTGTACAACTAACAAACTACAAACTCAGCAAAACAAATCCTCAGCTCTAAACGGTTAATGAAACTCACATGGATTTGTAGGAATAAAAAAGGAAGGCAAATCTAACCCTAAAAGTTTTGAATCCAATTGAACTAATTAGAGCCCAAAATATCTGTCGTAAACTGTTATTCTATTTACATATTTCTTTGCAATAATTTGGTGCATTTGTTTCAAACAAAAATCACTTTAGTCTCTATTTTTATCAAGAGCTTTTACCTCCATATTTTAAAATTGACTGTATTTGAAAGTACGCAACATCTATAACTAATCCAAAAGGTTGATAACCTTCATTTGTTGTAACATCATTTAAGTAACAGCACATACAAAATACTGGAGGAACTCAACAGGTCAAGCAACTATGGAGAGGTATAACTATAACTATGAACAGTCGGCATTTTGGGCCAGATCAGAATATTTCAATGATATTTGTTAGGAAAATAGAAGTTCGCTCTGGACACTAGTTCCAATTGTCACCTGAATTCTGTATTATAGAATAAAATTTTATAAATTGATAGTGACCCATGTAAGGGAAAACAAAACTATTATGTATCGCTTAAAATTCTGTCAAAATATGGAGCTTTATCGCTTTAGCTCTAACCCAATTCACCTGCTGCCATATGCTTCAATACTGAACTGTGATGACATAGATGATATCAATATAACAGTTTTCAGCAAGAGTAGAATCATGGCTGACATACGAAATAAACAGCAAACCAAAATCCAAAATTTGGTAATTTGCTCAGAAATTGAGTACTCTTTCCAAACCATAAACAGTTGAACAAAATCTACAAATTAGCTGTTAAGATAAGTTTTTTTCTCTGCTGAACACTGAAGCAGAGCCAACTGCAGGCAAATGTTTGTGCAGGTTTTAATTTTATCAGCAGAGATCTTGTATCAACAGATAGTGAACAAATAATTACACTAGAATAGTACCATGCTACAAAAGGAAATCTTCTAAATGGAAGATAATGCAACAGATTTTACAATGCAAGAGAATGTACTAAAGGCCCAGTGCAGCAATTTATCTTGAGACAATTCAAAATTGGCTTATCTAATTTTAAACATTCCTAAAGCGAAAGTTTTTTCATTCACTAGTGAAACAAACTGAGTTAAACCCTTGTGATCACAATATTAAAATTTACAAAAAATCTAACCACCTCGCTCCAGTGAATATTTTTCAATTAATCTGTCCAAGTCAACTTTCTATATTATTTTCCATGTTATCGCACTAGCTCAACAGTCACTTACTTTCAAACATTCAATGCTCCAATATTCGTCTCCTTCAGAATGTCACCTTGCTACATATTTACCAGCAAGATACAAACTAATTGTCACATCTACTGACAGCAGATTTATTTGTTCAGAAGCTTTTGAAAGATCTACAAACTTGAAAACTTCTAAATACAGTGGGTTCTCGTTAATTGGGCCATCAGTGGAAAAATGTTTGAGAACTCTTTGCAATTACCCAGTTTTCTGCATTAATTACTCATAAAATGTGGACTAATCTGTTTTTTTTTTGAAGAGCAGTGGTTTCCTCCGTGGTGAATTCCATGAACAACATTCTTGTTCAGTGTTTTTCTCATTGTCGACAGATGAACAAGACTTTAGCAAGTTCCAGAGATTTCTGCAAGTCTTTTGCTATTACCCTTAGATCCTTTTTCACCTCCTTCAGCATTGTATTTTATGCTCTTGGTATGATCTTTGCTGGACACCCATTCCTAGGGAGAGCAGCAATAGTACTGAATTTTCTCCACTTGTAGTCAATTTCTCTTACTGTGGACTGATGAACACTCAGTTCTTTAGAAATGTTTTTGTAGCCTTTTCCAGCTTCATATATCTCTACTATTCTTCTTCTAAGGTCCTCTGAAAGTTGATTTGATCAAGGCATGGTGCACACCAACAGATCTTTCTTGAGAAGAACAGGCTCTGTCAGTAATGTGACTTCGTCTTTTTTTTTATATAGAGCAGGGCACCTCTACAACCCTCATCTCATCTCATTGATTGGAACACCTGACTCCAAATAACTTCTGTGGAAGGCATTGCCCCAGAGGTTCACATTCTTTTTTGAACCTAGACTGACTGTTTAAATGGTGTATGTACTCCATTAGTTGTGTGTTGTTTGTTTAGGCAGGTTGTGTTTGTCTATTATTTTAACTTAGATGAAGATCACACCATATTTTAGGAGTAATTAATGCAAAAAAAACAGGTAATTGCAAAGGGTTCACAAACTTTTTCTTGCAACTATATGCCCCTTAATTGGGGCAGGAGACTGTTACCGAACAGTTTCCAACTAGCATCAGATGCATCTGCTTGTGTGGCAGTTAGATACTACACCAGGTTTTGAGCAAACAGTTTTTAAAATAGTATCAGTTGTGTGTGTTTGTGAGCAGCGATTTTTGACACTGTTGTATACTATATACATACTTACATAATAAATGTACTTGATTCTTTGATAGTTGGCGAGAAATAAGTAGTAAGATACTTCAGAACTGTTTTCCTCACTGTGGTTTCAAGCATTCAGGCTTGGAGATGCCAGAAACAGCTATGAGTGAAAATGAAACAATTTCACTACTTCAAAAAATTAGAAACTACAGAGAATTTGAGGGATGCAATTGTTAATAGCATTGTATGAAGACAGTCCAATATCTGTACTAGATGTCTATGCTGATTTTATTTACAGTCAAAAGAACACATCGACTTAGGAATTCATCTGGTTTAGTATTAGGAACTAATACAGTTTTTCATACTGTAGTACTATTGGTAGTGTTCCAATTTGTTCTGTATTTAAATACATAATTTGTTACTCACTTTTTTTAATACCTTTTTCACCATTTCCATGAAACTTTGGCTAATAGGGGCAGCCACTTAATTGGGTCAAAATGTACCTGTCCCAATGTCTCCCAAATAACCGGAATCCACTATACATATGATTGTAATCAGAAGTCATCTGCAATTTGGAGTCTTCAAAGTTTAGTGGTGTTAACTTTCTATACACTGGTGCGAAAGTCACAATTCTATAACTCTTACTATCCAATTTTCATCATCTGCATTATCAATACAATTTCAGGATTCAGAAAGAACAAAACAAATGTTACAGCTAAATTATGATGCCTGTAGGGAAGGAAGACTGCAATACAAATCAGTAAAAGCTAAGCTCAAGATTTACATCAGAAGGTTGTTTCAGTAGTAGTTGTAATAAAACAAGTTATCAGAATCAGATTTAATATCACTGACACATGTTGTGAAATTTGTTAATTTTGTGGCAGCAGTAACTGCAATACATGATAATATGGAAAAACTGAATTACAGTAAATAGATATCTAAAATTGTTAAATAAGTAGTGCAAAAACAGAAATAAAGTAATGAGGTAGTACTCATGGATTGAATGCCCATTCAGAAATCAGATGGCACAGGGAAAGAATCATTGGTGTGTGTGCCTTCAAGCTTCTGTACCTCCTTCCTGATCGTAACAATGAGAAGAGGGCACTTCCTGGGTGTTTGGGGTCCTTTCTGAGGCATCACTTCTTGAAGATGTCTTGGATACTGCAGAGGCTGGTGCCCATGATGGAGCTGACTCATTTTACAACTCTCTGCAGCTTACACTGATTGTGTTTGCTGCAGCCCCACCCCACCCCCACACCAGACAGTGATGCAGCCAGTCAGAATGGTCTCCATGGTATGCCTGTAGAAATTTGCGAGTGTTTTAGGTGACATACCAAATCTCCCCAAACTCCTAATGAAATGTAGTCACTGTCTTGCCTTCTTTATGGCTGGATCGATATTTTGGGTCCAGGTTAGATCCTCTGAGATCTCGACATTTCTGATTCTTCTATGAGGATTGGTTTGGGTTCCATTGTCTTACCCTTTCTGAAGTCCATAATCAGCTCTTTGGTCTTATTGATGTTGAGTGCAAGGTTGTTGCTGTGACACCAACTGAACTTGCTGGCACACCTCACTACTATATGCCCTCTTGTCATCATCTGAAATTCTGCCAACAACATTTGTATTGTCAGCAAATTTATAGATGCTATTTGAGCTGTGTCTAGCCACACAGTCACAGATGCACCAGTGTTGATTGCCAGTGAGGTGGAGATGTTATTTCCAACCCACACAGGAAGTCGAATTGTAGGGGGAGGTACAAAGTCTCAGGTTATGTAGCTTTTCGATCAGGACTAGGAATGATGGTGTTAAATGCTATGCTGTAGTCCATAAACAGCATCCTGGCATCAGTTTTGTATTGTCCAGGTGATCCACGGTCATGCAGAGAGCCAATGAGATTGTGCCTGCAGCAGGTCCAGGTTCTTGCTGAGGCCGAAGTTGATTTTAGCCACGACCAACCTCTCAAAGGACTTTATCACCCTATATGTGAGTGCTATTGGATAGCTGTTAAGGCAGTTCACACTGCTCTTCTTGGGCACTGGTATAATTGTTGCCCTTTTGAAGCAGGTGGGGACTTCCTACTGTCACAGAGAAAGATTGAAACTGTCTTTGAAGATTACTGCCAGTTGGTTGGCACAAGTTTTCAGAGCCTTACCAGGTACCCCAGCACGGCCTGCTGTCTTGCAAGGATTCACCCTCCTGAAAAACAGCCTGATGTCAGCCTCCAAGACAGAAATCACAGGGTCACCAGGTGCTGCAGAGATCCTCAAAGCTGTGATTTTATTCTCCCTTTCAAATCAAGCGTAGTGTCCAAACCAACATTTACTCTTCAGGCAAAATTACTAAATAAACACAGGTAACTATTTATTGGAGCACACTGTTCACATATGTTTCATACATCAGCGGTCCCCAACCATGCAAAGCATGCGCTACCGGGCCATGAGGAAATGATATGAGTCAGCTGCACCTTTCCTCATTCCCTGACACGCACTGTTGAACTTGAACATAGGGCTGCCAACTGTCCAGTATTTGCCAGGACATCCTGTATATTGGGCTAAATTGGTTTGTCCCATACGGGACTGCCCTTGTCCCGTATTTCCCCCGCTAAGGTACAGCATTCCTGTGAAACCTTCCGTGTTGAAATGGTGTGAAGCGAAGAAGCAATTACCATTAATTTATATGGGGAAAATTTTTGAGCGTTCCCAGACCCAAAAAATAACATAACAAATCATACCAAATAACACATAAAACCTAAAATAACACTAACATATAGTAAAAGCAGGAATTATATGATAAATACACAGCCTATATAAAGTAGAGCCAAGAAGTTCTATTTTGACTTCATCAGTCCACAGGACTTGTTTCCAAAATGCATCAGGCTTGTTTAGATGTTCCTTTGAACTTTTTGAATAGAACTTTTTGGCCACAATGAGCAAGGGTATGTTTGGAGAAAAAAGGGTGCAGAATTTCATGAAAAGAACACCTCTCTAACTGTTAAGCACGGGGGTGGATCAATCATGCTTTGGGCTTGTGTTGCAGCCAGTGGCACGGGGAACATTTACTGGTAGAGGGAAGAATGAGTTCAATTAAATACCGGCAAGTTCTGGAAGCAAACATCACACCGTCTGTAAAAAAGCCGAAGGTGAAAAGCGGATGGCTTCTACAATAGGACAACGATCCTAAACACACCTCAAAATCCACAATAGACTACCTCAAGAGGCGCAAGCTGAAGGCTTTGCCATGGCCCTCACAGTCCCCTGACCTAAACATCATCGAGAATCTGTGGATAGACCTCAAAAGAGCAGTGCATGCAAGACAGCCCAAGAATCTCACAGAACTAGAAGCCTTTTGCAAGAAAGAATGGGCAAAAATCCCCCAAACAAGAATTGAAAGACTCTTAGCTGGCTACAGAAAGCGCTTACAAGCTGTGATACTTGCCAAAGGGGGCGTTACTAAGTACTGACCATGCAGGGTGCCGAAACTTTTGCTTCGGGCCCTTCTCCTTTTTTGTTATTTTGAAACTGTAAAAGATGGAAATAAAAAAGTTTTCTTGCTTAAAATATTTAAGAAATGTGTCATCTTTAACTTCATGCCTTTTGGAAATCAGTTCATCTTTTACTCACTTAGCTATTTACAGTAACAAAAATTTTGACTGGGGTGCCCAAACTTTTGCATGCCACTGTACATATATACACATATCACACACACACACACACACACACAATTCAAATCCTCCCTGGAACAGGACATAATAATTTTTCCAAGGAGATATGAAGAAAGTTAAAACATAGGAGAGAAAATGAAAATAAATAATTGCAGTACACAAACTGAAGTAAGTTAATTATGTGGATCCTGGTTAATTGGAGAACATCAGGACCAGTACATTTTGGCCCAATTAAGCAGCTACCCCAATTAGTCTAAGTTTCTTGAGGATGTGATCCTTAATCCAATAACACAGAAATATGAAAAGATATCCATTTGACTAACTAGCACTTTTGAATTTGTTAAAAAGGTATATTTTTATACCTTTTATACCTGAGAAGCAGGACCTCCCAGGCAGTAATTTCTGGATTGCTGCCTGTGCAACGTGCCAGTGAAGGTAGAAACAGGATGATTTGGCACTCTGCTCCTGTGTCTTTTGGTCTTCTGGTATAAAAAAGACCAACTACTGTTTAACTGAGAAACAAGTTATGTATTATGTATTTAAATGAAATACAGAACAAATCAGAACACTATGAATACTACTACAGTCCTATAAACGTGTATTAATTCCCAATAGATAACAATGGAGGAATTCGTCCAGTGTACATGGCTATGTTCTTTTGATTGACTGTAAACAAAATTAGTGCAGACATTGAGTGCAGATAATGGACTGCTTTCAACAATTGCATCCTCCACCTGAACTGGAGGGGGACTAATAACCTAGTACTACACGAGGGGTGGGGGGGTTAAGATGGGAAGCAGAGTGCTAGAATAGATAGTGGAGAGCTTGTGGAGACAGATGTTGTTAAGACCTCAGACAAACTCAGAAATCAACAGGTTGAACTGGTGCGACCAATGCCCTGAGGTGTATACTGTACTGTATATGTTAAGTATTGTAAGAAAGGTAGATGAGCTCAGGGCATGCAATAACACAATGCAATTATGATATTGTAGCCATTAGGTAGATTTGGTTGCAGGAAGGGCAGGTCTGGCAGCTCAATATTCCGGGGTTCTGCTGGTTAAAACATGAAAGAACAGGAGGGATTAGAGGGGGAGGGGTGGCATTGCTAGTCAAAGAAAATGTCACGGCAGTGCTCAGTCAGGACAAAAAAGTCCTAGTCTAGTGAGGGTTTATGGGGGGGAAATAAGGAATACAAAATGTATGACCATGCTAATAGGGCTACATTAAAGACCACCCAACAGTTCAAGGGATTTAGAGGAACAAACTTGTTGAAAGATCACAGGCTGTTGCAGGAAACACAAGTTTGCTATAGTAGGAGATTTTAATTTTCCATATATTGACTGGGACTCCATACTGTAAAGGATTAGAGGGAATAAAGTATGACAAACCTATTCAAGGAAGTTTTCTTAATCAGTACATGAAGTCCCAACGAGAAAGTGTGCGATAATTGATCTGCTAATAGGTTATCAGACAGGGCAAGTGACAGAAGTTTGTGTAGGGAACACTTTGCATCTAGTGATCATAATGCTATTAGTTTCAAAGTTAATGAGCAAAAAGATAGCTCTGGTCCGCAGGTTGAGATTATAAATTGGAGAAAGGCCAGTTTTGATGGTATCAGAAAGGATCTGGGAAGTGTAGATTGGGGCAGGCTGTTTTCTGGCAAAGGTGTACTTGGTAAGTGGGAGGTCTTCAAAGGTGAAATTTTGAGAGTACAAAGCTTGTATGTGTCTGTCAGGGTTTAGGGAACCTTGGCTTTCAAGAGATATTGAGGCCTTGGTTAAGAAAAAAAAAGGGGGTGTACAGCAGGAGGAAACAAATAAGGTACTTGAGGAGTATAAGTTGTTCAAGAGAGCATTTACGAAAGAAACTAGGAGGGTTAAAAGAAGGCAATGAAGTTGCCCTAGCAGACAAGGTGAAGGAAAATCCTAAGAAATTCTATAGATTTGTTAAGAACAAAAGGATTTCAAGGAGCAAAATTGGTCCTCTGGAAGATCAGAACGGTAATCTTTGTGTGGAGCTAAAAGAGATGGGAGAGATCTTAAATGGATTTTTTTGTATCTGTATGTACTCGGAAGACAGACACAGAGTCTATAGAAGTGAGGCAAAGCAGCAGTGAGGTCATGTACACTTTACAAATTAGAGGACGTGGTGTTTGCTGTCTTGAGGCAATTTAGAGTGATTTAACTCCTCAGGGCCTGACAAAGTTGTTCCCTCAGACCCTATGGGAGGCAAGTGCAGAAATTGCAGGCCTCCTAGCAGAGATATTTAAATCATCCTTAGCGACAAGTGAGGCATGAAAGGATTGGAGGATTGCTAATATTGTTCTGCTGCTTAAGAAAGGCTCTAAAATAAACCAGGAAATTATAGGCTGGCGAACTTGACATCAGCAGAGGGAAGATTACTGAAAGGTATTCTAAGTTTTTGGAAGATAGTCTAAGGAAGCAGCTATATGAGTATTTGGATAGACATGGACTGATTAGGGACAGTCAGCATAGCTCTGTGCATGGTAGGTCATATCTAAACAATCTTATAGTTCTTCGAGGAAGTTACCAGGAAACTTGATGAAGGCAAGCCAGTGGATGTTGACAACATGGACTTAACAAGGCATTGACAAGGTCCCGCATGGAAGGTTAGTTAAGAAGGCTCAGTCACTCAGCATTCAAGATGAAGTAGTAAATTGGATTAGACACTGGCTTTCTGGAAGAAATTAGAGAGTAGTAGATGTTTGCCTCTCTAGCTGAAGACCTATGACTAGTGGACCAGCTGGAAAAATGGGCTGAAAATGGCATATGGAATTTAATGCAGACATGTGTGAGCTGTTGCCCTTCAGTAGGACCAGCTAGGGTATATCTTACACAATGAATGGTAGAGCAAAGGGATCTGGGCATTCAGGTCCATAATCCATTGAAAGTGGCAGTACAGGTAGATAGAGTCATAAATAAAGCTTTTGGTACATTCATTTATGAAGGCCAAAGTACTGAGTACAGAAGATGGGGTGCTTTATTGACATTGTACAAGACATTGGTGAGGCTTAATTTGGAGTATTGTGTGCAGTTTTGGTCACCTACCTAAAAGATAGATGTAAACAAGGTTGAAAGAGTAGACAGAAATTTACAAGGATGATGCCGGGGCTGGAGGACCTGTGTAATAAGGAAAGATCAAATAGGTAGGACTTTTTTCCTTAGAATGGAGAAAATTGAAGTAAGATATGATAGAGGTATACAAAATTATGAGGGGTATAGATAAGTAAATGCAAGCAGACTTTTTCCACTGAGGTTGGGAGGAACTGTAACTAGAGGTAATGGGTTAAGGTGAATGGTAAAAGTTGAAGGGGAACATGAGGAGAAGCTTCTTCACTCAGAGGGTCGTAAGAGTGTGAAAAGAGCTGCCAGTGCAAGTTCAATTTCAATGCTTAAGAGAAAAAAAACATAGGAAAAAAAAACATAGAAAACCTACAGCACAATACAGGCAATTTGGCTCACAGAGCTGTGCCGAACATGTCCTTACCTTAGAACTACCTAGGCTTTACCCATAGCCCTCTGTTTTTCTAAGCTCCATGTAGCCATCCAGGAGTCTCTTAAAAGACCCTATCATTTCCACCTCCACCACCGGCAGCTCATTCCACTCACCCACCACTCTCTGCGTAAAAAACTTACCCCTGACATCTCCTCTGTACCTACTTCTAAGCACCTTAAAACTATGCCCTCTCGTGCTAGCCATTTCAGCCCTGGGGTAAAGCCTCTGAGTATCCACACGATCAATGTCTCTCATTATACTGTACACCTCTATCAGGTCACCTCTCATCCTCCCTCGCTCCAAGGAGAAAAGGCTGAGTTCACTCAACCTATTTCTCATAAGGTATGCTCCCCAATCCAGGCAACATCCTTGTAAATCTCCTCTGCACCCTTTCTATGGTTTCCACACCCTTCCTGTAGTGAAGCAACCAGAATTGAGCACAGTGCTCCAAATGGAGTCTGACCAGGGTCTTATATAGCTGCAACATTACCTCTCGGCTCTTAAACTCAATCCCACGACTGATGAAGGCCAATGCGCCGTATGCCTTCTTAACCACAGAGTCAACATGCACAGCAGCTTTGAGTGTCCTATGGACTTAGACCCCAAAATCCCTCTGATCCTCCACACTGCCAAGAGTCTTACCATTAATGCTATATCCTACCATTATATTTGACCTACCAAAACGAAGCACCTCACACTTAGCTGGGTTGAACTCCATCTGCCACTTCTCAGCCCAGTTTTCCATCCTTTCAATGTCCCGCTGTAACCTCTGATAGCCCTCCACACTATCCACAATACGCCCAACCTTTGTGTCAGCAGCAAATTTACTAACCCATCCCTCCACTTCCTCATCCAGGTCATTTATAAAATTCACAAAGAGTAAGGGTCCAGAACAGATCCCTGAGGCATATCACTGGTCACCAGCCTCCATGCAGAATATGATCCGTCTACAACCACTCTTTGCCTTCAGTGGGCAAGCCAGTTCTAGATCCACAAAGCAATGTCCCCTTGGATCCCATGCCTCCTTACTTTCTCAATAAGCCTTGCATGGGGTACCTTTTCAAATGCCTTGCTAAAATCCATATACAATGCATCTACTGCTCTACCTTCATCCATGTGAATAGGAAATTTGGATAGGTAGTTGGACGGCAGCAGTATGGAGAGCTATAGTCCAGGTGCAGGTCAATGGGAGTAGGCTCGGATCAGATAGTCCGAAGGATCAGTTTCTGTGCTGTATTTTCCTATGACTTTATGACTCCAAATCTTCATTTTCATTGTAACATTCCATATGATTATCAATACCTTCAAAATCTGCACAGTTTTTAACTTGAAGTAGTGAAATAGTTTCATTTTCACTCCTGGCCATTCCTGGCATCTTCAAGCCTAAATGCTTGAAACCTCAGTGAGCAAAACAGTTCTAAATTGTCTTACCACTTATTTTTCACCATCTATCAGTGTTTTTTGAACATAATCACATGGAACTGATGATATTTAAAAACTGTTCGCTCTAAGCAAGGTGTAGTGTCTAATGGGAATGCATGTGCACACGACTGACAGTACTTGAAAAATGTTTGTCAACAATCTCCTACCCAATTAAGCAGCATAATGTCTCAAATTCCATCTAGTTTCCTAATCTGTTCCTCAACAATTTGAATTAAATAGTCCATATCACATTCACTCCAAATGTTCACCCCTATATCATTGAAAGTAACTTGATTTTTTCCACACTACGTACATTCACATTCCCCAAGATTACTGCTTGCTTATATCATGCCCTACATCACTATTACTAAACCCTTCCACCATTGTTTTCTGCCCCCTGTTGATTCTTAGATCCATTCAAATCAAATCTATTTCTTTATGTTGGTCTGCTGAGCCAAAATCTCTTTTCTCCAATGGACCAATACCAGTCTTTAAATAAAGCACAACTTCATCTCCTTTTCCTTATTTCATCTCCTTACTGTACCTGTGTGGGCACGTGGCCAAGTGGTTAAGGCACTCGTCTAGTGATTTGAAGGTCACTAGTTCGAGCCTTGGCTGAGGCAGTGTGTGTGTCCTTGAACAAGGCACTTAACCACACTTAACTCTGCGATGACACTGGTGCCAAGCTGTATGGGTCCTAATGCTCTTCCCTTGGACAACATTGGTGTTGTGGAGAGGGGAGACTTGCAGCATGGGCAACTGCTGGTCTTCCATACAACCTTGCCCAGGCCTGCGCCCTGGAGAGTGAAGACTTTCCAGGCACAGATCCATGGTCTCACAAGACTAACAGATGCCCTGTACGTTAAATACTCTGGCATAATCAAGTTTCAAGTTCAAGTTTATTGTAATTTCAACCGTATGAAATTACACTTTTCATGCCAAATGAAACAATGTTCCTCTGGACATTAATGCACAACACAGTACATATAACTCACACAACACAAAATAATATTACCACAAATAATTAACAAATAAGTTGCATTTACAACACGTTAAAAAGTAACATACTCAATCGATGCTTCATACATGATGAGACCTTGGGTGGTGGCAAGAACTTCAGTAGTCTCACAGCCTGGAGGAAGAAACTGTTTGCTATCCTAACAGTCCTTCTCCTAATGTTATAGTACCTCCTGTCTGATGGTATGGGGTCAGAGATTGTAGATTATTATTATTTCCTAGCTCCAATCATCTAGCAGCCATGGCTGTATAATGACACCATAGTTCCATCCAGGCTCAACAAGAAGCTCAGAGACCTTGGCTTTGACCCTGCCTCGTGCAGCTGGATCATGGACTTCCTGTCAAATCGCCAGCAGGTTGTAAGAGTGGGCTCCCTCACCTCCAACCCTCTGACACTCAATACAGGAGCCCCTTAGGGCTGTGTACAGAGTCCCCTCCTTTACTCCCTATATATCCATGACTGTATTGCCACGCACAGCTCCAATCTGCTAATTAAATTTGCCAACGACACTACATTGATTAGCCTTATCTCAAACAATAATGAGGTGGCCTACAGGGAAGTAGTCATCTCTCTGACACAGCGGTGTCAAGAAAACAACCTCTCCTTCAATGTCGCAAACACAAGGGAGCTGGTTGTGGATTACAGGAGGAATGGAGACGAGCTAAGCCCTATTGACATCAATGGATCTGGGGTTGAGAGGGTAAACAGCTTCAAGTTCCTCGGCATCCACATCACCAAGGACCTCACATGGTCTGTACACACCAGCTGTGTGGTGAAAAAGGCACAACAGCGCCTCCTTCACCTCAGACGGTTGAGGAAGTTTGGTATGGGCCCCAAAATCCTAAGAACTTTCTACAGGGGCACAATTGAGAGCATCCTGACATCTGCATTACTGCCCAGTATGGGAGCTGTACCTCCCTTAATCACAGGACTCTGCAGAGAGTGGTGCCGACAGCTCAACGCACCTGTAGTTGTGAACTTCCCATGATTCAGGACATTTACAAGGACAGGTGTATAAAAAGGGCATGTAGGATCATTGGGGACCCAAGTCATCCCAACAACAATCTATTCCAGCTGTTACCATCCGGGAAGCAGTACCGCAGCATAAAAGCCAGGACCAACAGGCTCCCATACAGCTTCTTTCACCAGGCCATCAGAATGATGAACTCGCACTGAGTTGACTGTACTCTATATTACATTCACTGCTCTATTTATTATAAATTACTATGATTGCATATGGCACATTTAGATGGAGAAGTAACAAAGATTTTTACTCATGTATGTGAAGTATGTAAGAAATAAAGTCAATTCAATTACCCCCATTAATGTCTCATGCTATTAATTCATCCATATCATTGTGGATGGTGCATGTATTTTCTCCATCCTATTTCTATACTTGGTTAGCACATACTACTGAGAATAATCAAAAGACATGCCACTTATTCTCCCTCGCAGTGTTCTAACCTCTCGACCTTATTCCTCCTACTACCAATGTTGTTTGGTACAACTACTGATTCTTCATCCACTCCTTCCACTCTATCCTGTAAAAACCCAGTGCAACAGAAACTCCAATGAAGCTCCAAAGACTTCATCCCTGAGAAAGGAGGGATCTTCAATGGGCTACACCTTCAAAGTGTCAAAACTGGCCTGGATACAGGACTCTGGTAAATATTCTATGTCCCAGTAGGGATGATGGACTTAAAAAGAATATTTCAACATGTGCTTGTGGGAAAAAAAACACCTAGTACTTAGTGGTTAATGATATTGCTTTTAGAAATGGCTTTTGGAGGGGCTAATTACAATTAGTACTATTTATCTCCACAAAACAGAATCGACATCTTGTATTACAATTAAACCAAAGCCAACAGTTCCTATCAGGACACTTTAAGAAAAAACTAGCTATTAACATGAACTATCAAATAAGACAAAGCTAACAGTTGATGAAATAGTTTTTGTAAAAATCAATCAACCTTTAAACATACAGACATGCTTAACCCCTAAACCACTTCCCTAAACTTTGAAATTCATTCAACTGTACATTCTCTATTCTCCCTTTTCCCATTGGACAGAAGATACAAAAGCCTAAAAGCACACCACCACGCTTAAAAGATAGCTACTATCCCATTGTTATCAGACACATGAATAAGCTTCATGTACAATAAGATGGACTATTGGCTATATGATCTAAGATGTTGCGATCGTGTACTTTATTGTTTACCTAAACGGTGCCTTTTCTGTAGCTTTTATACTTTATTCTTCATTGTTATTGTTCTATTTTGTTCTATCTCAATGCACTGTGTAATCATTTGATCTGTATGAACAATCTGCAAGACAAGCTTTCCACATATCTTAGTACATGTGACAATAATAAACCAATACATTTTGGTGCCTCTACATAAGCATACAAGTATGATTAATTTTTTAATCCAACAGGACTCTACCAGTGCCAGATCTGCATGATCAAATGTCCTTTCTCAGACACTGTTGGTAAGGGATGGTAAGAGCAGAATTTAAATTGTACTGTCTTGTATTATCAGGTAGATTACAGTCATTATACTATCTGAATACTTCGAATAGCATTGCCTAGAAATGTGGATAAATATCAATTCACTATTTATTGAAAGCATGAATAAATTACTGGCAGCTGCCGTAAATGGAGTTTCGTGAATGAATCAAGAGACCATGCAGAGAAAGAGTGAAATACTGCTCTAATAATGTTACAGGACTTCTTTCTTTAAAGCAATGATATCCAAGGGCTACATTTTAAATGCACAAAACAGAAGTTTTTTTTACAGACTATTTATTTACACCATATACAGAGAAACTCAGATGCACAGATCTGTGCAGCAACTCCCCTTCATTTTTTATTAATATCAGAATTTCAGACTGTAGTTTGCCTCTTTTCCACACAAGTACAGTCATGACCAAAATAATCAACCGGGTGATTATGTGATTAATATCAAACTGTGCACTGCAATAACTTCACTGTACATATGGCACTCAGAAATAACACACACTAATATCTGTGAGTATGTGCATACTTGGCTCTGCTTTTAGCCTGCTAATCATAATTCCACTTCATAAACAAATCCTCAAAAAGCTTTAATGCCACAATGAGCTACAGAAGTGAAAGCTCTTGAACCAGAGAATATTTGTAAATACGGTTTTAAGGCTGAAACTGCATGCAACAAAAAAAACGTGCATTTTCAAAAGCCACTGCATTAAATGTTACATTAATTATTCTACATTATGCACGTTTAAATAAGCAAAATTACTTACGTTGTTTCACAAAACTTGACACACTGCAAAAATATGGAGCATTCTATTTAAAACAATCTTACCTAGCAAGAGTTTCCAAGGAGAAATCAATTTTCCAATAGATATTTTTGTTTAAAAAAAGGTAAACAATTCAGTGTTAGATTTTGCATGTAATTTTCTATAAAGTATTAACTTACCTTATATTAAAAATCAGTACTGTTCAGTGTAGCTTGTAAACCTATGTTCACAATACTAAGTCAGAATTTTATAAATTTATGGATAATCACAAAATGTATTCCAAAATAGAGTACAATATGAACACCCAATGATACTCCTCAAAAGCAACCCTACTAGTTCATAGTTTTCATAAAAATCCAACAATTTTGAAATAAGTCTAAAGAATTTATTTCCCAATAAAATTGCACTAATTCACATCTTTTAAAAAAATCTCAAAATTTCCACTTAAATCAGTTAACTGCACTTAAGCCATAATTGTGTCAAAGATACACTATTCACTGTATACGGGATTAACAAAGTTCCGATCAGCTTATTTCAGTGCAACTTTACAGTAACTTGAATGTAAAGTTGCTAGCCCTGAACCAGCAACTGTAACAAGCCCATGACTAAAAATTCATAAGAACATATTAAAAAAGCAATCAATCATCAGGCTCTTCAAGCTTGCTCCACTTTTCAACGATCAAGGATAATCTATGATCGACTCAACTCCTTTTCTGTACCATTGCTCCATATCTCTTTATTCCTTGATTAAGTATTTATCCATCTCCACTTTAAATATTTCTGTGCTCCAATTTCGGCCATCTGCCAAGGCAGTGAATTCGATACAGTCAATTCCACCCCCCTCAGCCAATCATATGCAGCAACTCAATCCATAAAAGCATGCAAACATGGTCAGCAGGTTCAGTTATAGTTTAGACCAAGCAACAGAATAGGGAAGAAATGTAATTTAAGTGACTTTGACTATGGAATGAGCGCTGGTGCCAGGCAGCGTAGTTTGAGTATCTCAAGCTGCTGATCTCCTGAGATTCTCCATGCAGAAGTCTCTAGAGCAGGGGTTCCCAACCCTTATGCCATGGACCAATGTTATGAAGCAAAGGGTCTGTGGACCCCAGGTTGGGAAGCCCTGCTCTAGAGTTTAAGAGAATGGTGCAGAAAAACAAAAGAAAAAACATTCAGTTCTGTGGGTGAACCACCTTGTTAATGAGAGGTCAAATGAGAATGGGTGACTGGTGCAAGCAAACAGGAAGCTAACAGTAACTACAACAGTGCTCTGCAGAAGAGCATCTCTGAATGCATAACATGTTAACCTTTGAAATGGATGGCTACCAACCTACTTAACCCTAGCCTAGTCATAGGATAATTTACAAAGACCAATTGACCTATTAATGGTAGGTCATTGGACTGTGGTAGGAAATCAGAGCACCTGGAACAGTTAGAGTCAAAGACCTCGGAAGATTAGGACTTCTCTATAATGAAGAAAATTTTTGATATGCAAGTCAAAGATGCCTTAGATTCATGACCTGGCCTTCAAAAATAGTCTGGGGTGCCATGCTGCTATTGAGGTTATTTATCAATTAAGACATCACCCAGAATCTACCCTATGAAGCATCCTGCATTACCAAATGGCAAGATCTGCTTGTACAGCAAACAGGCTGGACCTTCACATACTGTACATCAGTAGCCATTTAATCGGAATCTTCATGTCACATGACAGTGTCAAGCTATGTTTCCATTGCCTGCAGTTAACACAGAGTGCACAAATTCAGATATTCTAAGTGCTCACATCATTTCTGAGATATCATCTTCTGCTTCAGCCTGGAAGGAAATAATGTTGAATTTTGTTATCCTGTTGATGGTCAAATAGTTGCAGCATAATGAACAAACCTGCTCATCTTTGTGATAAAATTCATAAAGGAGTCAATGGTAGTACTGGAGGCATCCAGTCATCCCAAGAATGACTCACTAGAGATCCAGTGTGAACTGCACCCATCCAGGAGAATGTTGGTTATGATATGATTATGAAGACACGTAGTCCTCTTTTATTGTCATTTAGTAATGCATGCATTAAGAAATGATACATTATTTCCTCCGGTGTGATATCACAAAACACAGGACAAACCAAGACTGAAAAAACTGACAAAACCACATAATTATAACATATAGTTACAAACAGTGTAACAATACCATAACTTGATGAAGAAATCCGTGAGCACAGTAAAGTTCAAAGTTTCTTAAATGTCCCACATCTCACGCAGACGGGAGAAGGAAGAGGAACTCTCCCTGCCATGCCGACACAATCCGACTCTGAGTCATCCAAAAACTTCGAGCTCTGATCAGCTCTCCGACACCGAGTACTGAGCGCCATCTCTGTCCGAACGATTCGACCTCCTTCTCGGTTGCCAAAAGCAGGCAAGGCCAGGGATTTTGAGGCCTACCCTCCGAAAGATTCACGACCACACAGTAATGACAGCAGCGAATGGGCATTTCAGAAATTTCTCCCGATGTTCCTCTGTGCTTTCAGGTCCATCTCCATCAAATCAGAATTGTCCACGGCCCCTATTTAACAGATACGATATCATTTTCACTGGAGAGCGGCGCCGCCATCTTCTCCTCCCGCGTTAGGAGGTGGCAGATAACAATAGTATTGGAACTCATGAGTTGCCATACTTTGACACGCGGTCTGAATTTACCTGGTCTTAACAAGTTGGAATTTCACCTCTTCCTCTATCACAATATGATAAAATGGAATACTAAAGAAAAAAAAAAATCAAATCATCCTTGCCTTAAAGGGGCCACAAGAAACTACTGCTTTAATCCAAAATTTACATGGGAAGAACAACACCTTTAGTAAAATAAAGTTACAGTATCATGTTTAGAATATCCAAATTATATTTCATAAGCTTGTAATTACCATTCTTCACTTACATTGGTCTCAGTTGTTACCATTACTTTGCTTTTATGTGATATTAGACCAATTGCAATTCAGACATAAACCCAGTTACACAAATAAGTATCTGACCATTTGATGAATAACAGAAGCAGGCATCCCAAGTATTAAAAGGTATAATATAGTAATTTGAATTGAATTGACTTTATTTCTTACATCCTTCACATACATGAGGAGTAAAAATCTTTGTATTACATCTCTGTCTAAATGTGCAATCTGCAATTTATAGTAATTTGTAATAAATAGTATGTACAACAGGACAGTCAATATATCATAGAAAATACAATAGTATCAGCGTGAATTAATCAGTCCAATGGCTTGGTGAAAGTAGCTGTCCGGGAGCCTGTGGTCTTGGCTTTTATGCTGCGGTACCATTTCCTGGATGGTAGCAGCTGGAACAGTTTGTGGTTGGGTGACTCAGGTCCCCAATGATCCTTCGGGCCCTTTTTACACGCCTATCTCTGTAAGTGTCCTGAATAGTCGGAAGTTCACATCTACAGATGTGCTGGGTTGTCCACACCATTCTCTGCAGAGTCCTGCGATTAAGGGAGGTACAGTTCCCATAGCAGGCAGTGACACAGTCAGTCAGGATGCTCTCAATTGTGCCCTTGTAGAAAGTCCTTAGGATCTGGGGACTCATGCCAAACCTCTTCAACCATCTGTGATTTGAAAGAGGCACTGCTGTGCTTTTTCACCACACAGCCGGTATGTACAGACTGGCGATACAAGTACTACAAATTGAGGAATTTCAGATCCATGTAAAAAGTGTTTAGTAAGACAGCTCTTCCGAATTATCCATCTGCTATGACTTTATATTCTTAGGTGACCATATAAAGCACATTCTACTTTCCTGCTATTTGAAAGAAAAGCCAAGAAATAACAAATAAAATACGGAGATGCTATGTAACACAATATTCACCAATTTATATTAACTCCTCTTAGTTATTTTGATTCACTGTATGGTGTAAGTTCAATCTGGACTCAAATGATTGTCTATACAAAACTAAACTTTAGATTTTGTTCATCTACATTATCAATTCATTTGCCAGTTTGAGACTACCAAATCAAAATACATGACCACAAAATAGTGAAACGAAACAAACAAAAAGATTAGTAACAATTGTTAAAAGGATGGATTAATCAATTTAATTCTCACTAAACATAGTTCTCTTTTATAATTGGTAAAGAACACAATATTAAAATGCATGGTAATGAAGAATGAGGCTAATGAAGATCCAGTAATATAGTACATTTAGTGAACTTCAAACCCTCCACACTATAGTTTCAGAAATAAGCATAAGTCACTCCAATGGTTCATTTATACAATTTAACTGAAACCCAGCTCAACTGGCATTAACTGGCCTCAGAAAACAGTTCATGGATTTCAGCAGATTAGCTTTACATAGTGCATAGAAATAATTTTCCAATCAATGGATACACCTTTAATTAACTGAAGTATATTCAAGCATTTTCTGAACCAAAAGCATATGAAGAAATAAATGACAATTTGTGAATTCAGTTAGAAACATAGAAACACAGAAAACTTGCAGCACAATACAGGTCCATTCCTGCACTGTCTCTTTAATAAGAGTTATGTCATTAGTCTCAATGCAAAAAGATGCCAACTTTCCTAGCTGTGGAAAGGGGAGGGGGGCACAAGAAAAGAAAGTAAATCTCATCAGGAGGATCATCGTTAGTAAAACATCAGAAACTGGAACGTGAAGATACTCATTAACCCAAAAAATATTGCAAGAAAGATCAACTGTCATTGTGGCACAAGGGCTGGTAAGCTAATGTACTGACCATAACTCTCTGCAAAATCAAATATGCCTGTGACAGGCAGCATTTAGAGGTCATGCAGGATAAATTAGTGCTGAGCTTCTCATGCAGTCAGATACAAAATCAGCTGCAAAATCACTGTTGTAGTCCCTGAATCTTCTTCTGATGTCAATAAAAGGCTGATCATTCTCCAAAATCAATTCAAATGAAGCCACTATCTCACTGTGCATACAACCTATCACCAAGTTCTAACAGAGGCAAGGGATAAATTCTACATCTCAAATACCCTCAACTCCATTCCAAAGGACAACAAGAGTACCTGGACTGGATATGACCATCATTTCCAAAATGGAGCTATTGATAAGAATGTCAACAGGAAATATCTTCTAATGGTGGCCACAAAGACTGTCTTAAGACTATGTGGAGACAAGGGAGGTCAGGTGCTTGCACCTCGTAGACTACATTATGATCAATGGCATAAACGTGTGACATACTTAATATAACAGTGATAAAGTCCAAAGAATGCTGAACAGATCACCTTGTACACTTGTATGCTTGTTCCAATTTGCCAGAAGATCCAGGACACTGCCCAGTGTCAGTTCAGCACTAAAGGATTTATAACACCAGGAAAAGTTTGAAATCAGATCCATAGCTGATTAGAGTGACTTTGTTTTACTAATGACAACTCCATATAGGAACACTGAAAGCAAATTAAGTCCGAGACACTGCAGCCAGATCAATCCATAGGAGCACAAACCTCCTGCTGTCAAGGACATCTTCAGGAGGTAGCTTAAAGACCCTCACCATCCCATTCATGCCTCATCATCAGGGTGTAGCTACAGGAGCCTCAAGACCACATTCAACATTTTAACTTCTTCCCTTTGCCATCAAATTTCTAAAAAGTCCATGAACACTACCTCATTATTTGTCTTTTGCATTATTTTGTAACCAATAATGTCTTCCACTGTATTGCTGCCACAAAATAAATTTCACAACATATGTCAATAACAAATCTGATATTGCAGCTGAAACTGAAGACTGTCAATATTAATAACCGGTGCATACAGATCAAGGGTTATGAAGACAAGCATAACTCTTTTCAGTCACCAATATGGCCTGCAGACCTAACAAAAAAAAATACTATTACTAAAAAAAAATAAATTATTTGACCTATGCTTGAACATTGCCAAGTTCATCCATCAATCTCTCTCAGCGCTGTTAAATACTCCTTGCACACCACAAAAAATAATGCACACTTTCTTTTCTGCATCCTTGGATGTTCAGTGTAGCAGCCAGGTGTCAAGTATTACAACCCTGTGAACCATGTCATTGTAAACTTCCCCCTGTGCACCATCTGGAAAATTGGAGGTGTTTGGGACATAATGCCTTGTGGATAAGTACTATTTAATGGATTACAAACTTCAAATAAACACTCATAACATATGAACCAAATGATTACATTAATTGTACGATGACACTAGAAGTAATTTGAAATAGTGAAGGAAACACGCAAGTGGAAGGTGGAGATATGTCTCCACCAAAAAAGGTGAAAGGCATTCCTTCCCTCTGCTAGTCTTCAGATCACCCTTCTGTAAGGTGTAGTACCTACTTAGCCCGCCACCCCCCCCCCCCCAAAATCAGGGTCAAAGGAAGCCATGGAAGCAGGTGGTGGATGGTCACATGAGCAGCTGGAGCATATCAGAACGCATCACAAGTCCTGGTTATGTGACCACTGATGCCAGGCAAACAATCTCTGAAAAAGTATTAACAATGGCGAGGGTCACTTGTCGTGCAAAGACACTGCCCAGAAGGAGGCAATGGCAAACCACTTCTATAGTAAAATCTGCCAAGAACAATCAGATCATGGAGAGACCATGATTGCCCATGGCACACAACCAACGAACAAAAGAAAACTCATGAATGTATGGATAGGATTGGAATTAAGGCCGTGTAAAGGCAATGAAGAACCAAGCAATGTTTGGGAAATATATGGAGAAATGTATAAAAGTTGCCTCACGAGATGACCGGCAGCAGGTGAGGGTAGTTGATTTGCCTCAAATGCAGTGATTTAGGGTTATGCTTATCCTAGCATGCAAAGTCATGTCTGGTTGACTGAGTGGATGACATCACCAGTGAGATCAAACGGCCATGAAAGCAGCTCTGCAGTACCCTGCGGACAGAGAAGAGCATGGTAAGGTACAGAAGACATCATGGCTATCCAGTGCAACCAAGTAGGTCTCCATTTGTGTCACCAGAATAGAGTTTGAGGCCGAGAGAATGGAAATGCCCCACTGCAATGCCCTTTCCACTTTAAAAGCTTTCCCGCACAGGTTCCTTTGTGCAGTTCTATCGTCGAAATTGATGGACAATCAACGTTGAATTGGCAACAACAGGATAGCTCCCTGTTCTTCAGGGAAAACAACACCATTCACCTGCCCTGGAAGCAACATTCTGAACTCCTTATCAAGCATGTCAACCATATTGAAGAGATCCTTAAGCCAATTCAAAAAGGCAGATTAAACAGTACAGGATGCTGACAAGAAAAAAGGGCCTTTCTTAGAAGAGATTGGATAGGCGGAGGTTATTTTTACTGAACATGGAAGCTGAGGATGACATTAGAGGTTTATAAAATATGAACATAAATAGGATAGATAGATCATCCAAGGACAGAGGAGTCTAGAGCTAAAGGGCACGTTTAAAGTGGTGGGATTGAAATCTAAAGGAAATCTGGAGGGTACAGTTTTTCCTCATTGAGGGTGGCATTCATCATTAAGGACCCCATCACCTAGGACATGTCCTCTTCTCATTGCTATCATTAGGGAGGAGGTATAGGAGCCTGAAGGCTTGCACTTAACAACTCAGGAATAGCCTCTTCTCTGCCATCAGATTTCTTAATGGATATTGAACCCATGAACACTACCTCACTACTTTTTACACTACTTAATCTACACACACACACATAAATACATACATTTAAATGTTAAATATATTTGTAAATGTTTTTTAAAAACCTGAGGTCCATGAGCCAGTCCTCATTAGGGGATTGGAAATGGAGGTCAGTTTCTTAAAATTTCTTCCTATTACCATATTAGAGGATCTGACCTGTGAACAGTAAGTTAAGTGCTATCACATAGAAGGCACAACAGCGCCTCTACTTTCTTAGAGGATTATGCAGATTCACATGTCATCTCTGGCGGAAAGAGAGTAGGTGTTCAGCGAAACAATCTCCCACAGACTGGGAGAACATTTCGCTGAACATCTACAATCTGTCCGACAGAGAAAGCAGGATCTCCCAGTGGCCACAGATTTTAATTCCACGTCCCATTTCCATTCTGTTATGTCTATCCATGGCCCCCTCTACTGTCAAGATGAAGCCCCATTCAGGTTGGAGGAACAACACCTTATATTCCATCTGCGTAGCCTCCAACCTGATGGCATGAACATTGGCTTCTCTAACTTCGGTAATGCCCCTCCTCCCATTCTTACCCCATCCTTCTTTTTAATTTTTTTTTTTTTTTTCCTCTCTCTCTCTCTCTCTCTCTTTTTTTCCTCTGTCCCTCTCACAATAACTCCTTGCCTGCTCTCCATCTTCCTCTGGTGCTCCCCTCCCCCTTTCTTTCTCCCTAGCCCTCCCGTCCCATGATCCACTCCCTTCTCCAGCCTCGTATCCCTTTTGCCAATCAACTGTCCAGCTCTTAGCTCCATCCCTCCCCCTCCTGTCTTCTGCTACCATTTCAGATCTCCCCCTCCCACTTTCAAATCTCTTACTATCTCTTCTTTTAGTTAGTCCTGACGAAGGGTCTCAGCCCGAAAAGTCGACTGTGCTTCTTCCTATGGATGCTGTCTGGCCTGCTGCATTCCACCAGCATTTTGTGAGAGTTCACTCAACCGGTTTTCATAAGTCATCAATGTATATAAGCTATCCTACATATTTATATTTGTTGTGTTTTTAAATAATATTGTATTCTTGTGCTGCATCAGAACTGAAGTAACAATCATTCCATCCTCCTTTACACTTGCATACTGAAAATGATGTTGAACAGTTTTGAAGGCTAAAGGAAGCCTTATGTTCTATACTGTCAGGCACAACCAACAGCTCCTGAACCAGTATAGGTAACTCACTCATCTCAACACAGAACTGACTCCACAACCTATTGACTCACTATCAAGAACTCTACAACTCGTTCGTTTCTACTTATGTACTTTTTTATTATTGTCATGATGTCTTCTTTCACACATTAGTTATTTGTCAGTCCTTGTTTATGTGTTTTTTTCATAAATTCTATTGCACTTTTTTTACTTTGCTGTAAAAAAACTGCAAGAAAATGAATCTTGAGGTAATATATGGTGACATATGTACCTTGACTGTAAATTTACTTTGAACATTTAGACAGCACTTGGAAAAGCAATACAGAGAAATGGGCCTTCGCAAATTAATGGGATTAGCATGGATAGGCACCACAGTCAGCACTGATGAGATAGACTGAAAGAGCCCCATTTCTGTGAATGATGGTTCCATGATTCTGAGATTTATTTGGTGATCCCAGAGATCAAATCTAAAAGTCAGTAAGCCAGATGGTGAACCATGTCAATCATGCCTGCAGCTTCTGACTCATGTCATGACTGCAGAGTGTGGTGTGGATAGCCCAGTGCATCTATAGATGTGAACTATTCAGGATATTTACAGAGACAGGTCTGTAAAAAGTGCCCGAACAATCAATGGGGACCTGAGTCACTCCAACCACAAATTGTTCTAGCTGCTACCATCGGGGAAATGGTGTGTGGCCTCTGTCGGTCATAGTCGACCACGGGTACTGCACCTCTGGTAGTCACTGAGAGTGGCCTCTCCAGGGTGCAAGCCAGGGCAGAGTTGATATGGAGATGCCCATGCAGTGGGACACCCCCTCTCCATGCTGATCACAGGTCCAAAGGAATGACTTAAGTCGATACAGTTTGGTGCCAGAGTTGCCGTGCCGGTGCTGGGTACAGCAGTCAGCCACCTTCGGGACCCTGACTCCGGATTTTTCCTCGAGGTTTACTCCCAAAGCCTTTCCCGTGAGCAGGTATAGCCGCAAGGCAGTGGAGGTTTGAAATCAGAGTTTTCCCTCTCCTAGATGAGCTACGATCCATGGTTAACGAGCCCCATCTGCCCGGGAAATGGTACCGCATCATAAAAGCCAGGACCAACAGGCTCCGGGACAGCTTCTTCCACCAGGCCATCAGACTGATTAATTCACACTGATACAACTGTATTTCTATGCCATATTGACGGTCCTGTTGTGCATACTAATTTTTACAAATTACTATAAATTGCAGATTGCACATTTAGATGGAGATGTAACGTACAGATTTGTTACTCATGTATGTGAAGGATGTAAGAAATAAAGTTAATTCAATGATCCAACAATTCATCCATTGCTCCACCAATTCATCCAGTGACTTAAAAAGCATCAGGCGGACAAATGTAACTGAGAGAACTAGAGGGCAATTTCCTTCCAGACTACATCCTGAACCACCTTTGCAAGCCCATGAAAAACACAATAGCAACATGAGACTGGCTCCAGTCCTAAACACAAAATAATCTGCAGATGCATGAGCCGCCTCCTTCTACTACCCATTGTGCTTTCCCCCATTCCTTCTTCACCTTTCCTGCCTATCCCCTCCCTGCTTCCCCTCCCCCCATCCCTTTATCTTTCCCCTTACTGGTTTTTCACCTGGAACCTACCAGCTTTCTCCTTCCCACCCTCCCCCGACCTTCTTTATAGGGCCTCTGCCCCTTCCCTCTATAGACCTGATGAAGGGTTCTGGCCCGAAACATCGACTGATCGTTACCACGGATGCTGCCCGACCTGCTAAATTCCTCCAGCGTGTTGTGAGTGTTGCTCTGTCTCCAGTCCCTTGCTTACCTGCTATCACTGCACCATGACTTATGCACACATCAACCAGGTACAAAGTTGAGTGATTTTCCCTTCTTGTTTACATTCTACCAGATGATTATCACCTACTTCATTTGAGACAATAACTAGGCATCAACCTCCATTATGGCAGGAACCTTTTCACTGTTGGTCACTACAGTGTTGAACCAAAATTCATCACCAAGGATGTCTGTGCCTTGCAGTTCGCCTGCAAAAGCTGCATTGTAACTCCCTCTGCTCAGGGCCTGCAAATGATGCTAGATCTCTTTGCAGCAGAAGAAAGCAGCAATTGGATTTGGATTAAAAGGAAAGGCAACAACTGGACTGCAAGATGAAGACAGGAGGATATGGAACTGAGGGGGTATATCTGGGATGCCAGGTAGCACCGTTGAGCCCTCTGGAGACGTCATGGGCTTATCAACGAAATGTCAAAGAAGGAGGGTGCCTACCTGATGACCCCGATGATGTACCTACCCTCCCTCCTTGTCACCACTCCAAGCCCACTGCCAACATCGAGAGTGCCGACTTATCATAGGGATTGAAACATCAAGTCCTAGTAGCTCTACTGTTGCTTTAGGAAGAACTTGATCGGTTCTTCTTGATTGCCAATAATAAGGCCCTCCATCAACTTCCCTCAGGTTAATATTTCCTTGCACTCTGGAAAATACTGAACACTTTCTGTACCTTGGTTGTCATCTCTCGCAGTATCAACAGTGAAATCCAGCACAGCATCAGTGCTTTCTTCAAGTGGCAACAAGACTTAAATAAATTAATGAAATCCCTGATCATTTATCTACTACAGTAAAACCTGAACCAACAATGTACGGCAAATTAATTCTGGAGGGCTTCACGAATCGTGCTTCACTCAAATGCTGGGGATCAGATGGAATGACCACCAGACCAATGCAAGTATCTTACAAAAAGCTGCATTCACCCACATCAGAGACTTGGAGACCTTGAATAGCTAAGCCATTGCATCTTGATTCCTAAAAAGCATTTTTTTCACTAATCTTAATTCTCCCAGCTCCCAGAGAAAACGTGGACACTGCTTGAATGTTCAGAAAATCCACTTACCACACTGGATGAAAACAAATCAACTGAAAGACATCCTGCCAAGGTCAAAACTTCCTTGGACCTGTATTCCTATGAGTTATACTGTTTTGCTATGTGGAGTGTATGAGATGTCCATGGAGGGGTAGCACCTCTGGTGGCAGGCTTGTCATTCTCTGCCCAGGGACATTTTGTCCACCTTTGGTCCCCACCTGCCATCCAGCTCTCACCTGTGGCTCCAAGTAACTGTTTGCATGCGACAGTGACCACACCCCAGTATACCGCTCCAATAGGCTGGCTAAACCGGTTGAGGGTAGCCAGGATCCTCCAATCCTGGTGAGACAGGGATATGCCTACCCCAGCATGCAAAGTCAGTTCCAGCAGAGTAGGTGGATGAGATCAACTACAAGATCCAATGGCCAAGAAGGTGGTGCTACAACACTTTGTGGAGAGTGAAAGGCACAACAAGACAAAGAAGGTATCATGGCTATCAACTGCAACCAGTTATGATGATTTTTCATACCCTGGACCTTGAGGTCGAGAGAGTAGAACTTCACCAGTACAATGGCTTTTAATATAAAGCTCTTTACCCAAATCGATGAGCTGCACAGACAAAAGTCATTGTTAAAAACGACGGACAACCAACACATTCCGCTATATTATGAAGACTATTCTAAGTACATTTGTCCCGAGAAATGAATGCAGTTTTAAAGTATGCAAAACTCTACCTTACAGGCAAAGATCCAAATGTGACCTAGATTCAAAAATAATTAAACCGTCACTTCCCTTTGGTCAGGAACATTTATTGCTTCAACTTATTAATTTTATGTTCTTAACAGAATACACAAACTGCCACTTTGCACAACATTAAATTGGTCTTGAACAGCAGATCACCATTCTTAGACATTGTTTGGTTCAGTAACTAGTAGTTCTAGCTGTCACCAGTAAATATCCATATGGTCATGAAAAACTGTTCTATGAAAGTATATTTAACTTCCATCATGGAAATGCATGGTACATTCTTAAAGTAATCTTAAAAATCTCCAAGTTTTTGCAGATGAATTTCAATACCTAAAACAAGACAGTTTAATAATTTGGGTCATCCTCAACTTATAAACATCTGACTTGTGTACTGCCTGTACATTTAAACAAGCATTTGGGTGGATTTACTGGCTGCTGTGGAGTTGCAGGCATCTTTTTATTCATATTGGGAGGCAGAGCTAAAGATGGTAGCAGAGGGAGACTTCTCCCAGCTCATCAGCAAAACAGTTAAATTCTTCCCATTCTAAAGTCTTTACTTTCCTTTTCAGGGTGCCTAGCATCCTATCGGGATCTTTGCTCTACAGCAGCACCCAAAAACTGTGGTTCTATAAGGACAGCGTGTTCCCATTCTTGGAACTCGCCAATCAGTTGTGTTTTGGTATGTCTGGTGGGGGCCTGAAGTCAGTTGACTTCAGGGCCTTGAGTGGCCCTTTTGTGGGCACGAATTTTCTCTGGTGTTGCAAACTGAAGCATAGTGGGAGCTGCAGCGTCAAAGACAGTGACAGCAGCTGTCAGAGGGCTCTGCACTAGGGATCAACCGCTCTCTCTCTCTCTCTCTCTCGCGATGGTGAGGGAGAGTTTGCTGCTAATTCTCGAGATAGGGAACTCAAAATAAAAAGCTTCATACTGACTGTAGCGACTATATACTGACTATTTATGGAAGTTGCGATATCTGCCTCTTCCTTGTTAGTGAGAAAGAGCCCCTGTGGGATGTCAAAATGTTGGAGTGAACAGTTAGTTTGTGATGTACTGTAGATCATGGTTTCTCTTTGGGAGCTTTGCTGTTGCTTGCATGGTGGGTGGTGGGAATACTGATACTTTATGCTAGAATTAAGTGGGGGGAGGGGGAGGAGTGATGCTGCTTGTGCGTGCGGGGGGGGGGGGCATCAGGAAGCTGGGGGTTCTTATGTTTTTCCTGTCACTCATTCTTTGGGGATTTTCTTCTGTCTTGAGGATGTCTGTGGAGAGTAAAAATTTCAGGTTGTATATTGTATACATTCTCTGATAGTAAATGGAACTACTGAACTACCGATCTTCTGCTGTTTACAAACTTGGTTCACAACTGCATTCCGACTAGCAAACGGTTCAAGTTACTTGGATGTACAGAGCATAATTTCCAAATTCCAAGTCCAGTCATCATGTCTTCCAGCAAGATGGCACCAGTGATCAACTGCGGCATCTTGAAGACAGCTTACAAAACTACTGGATACTCTCCTTCAAGATATACTTCTGAACTGCAATCAATTGCAGCCTTTAATTTCCTTTTTAAGAATGTATTTTTGGCTGACTAATCTCATACATCTGCGATTTCCTGGAGGATTTGGCATAGAGTGCAACTACGGCTGTCCCTGGGGTGGCTGCATCGATTCCTAATGGCAGAACATGAACCCATGGTCAGCTCCATTACTCCACACTGATTAAGCGTTGAGTAAAATTAAAATCAACGAGGGAGAGAGCGGAAAACCAATGAATGTTCAGTGCCATCTATCTCCCTCTCACTGCTGCCAGCAGAAGGTGCAGGAGTCTTGGGTCCCATGCTGCGAGGTTTGAGTGCCTCAGCTGCAGTTTAGTGTTTAATGTCCTCAGTGTTGAACTCACTTTACTATTTATGCAACTTAATCAAGGCACTTTGGCGTGAAAATGGACCTGCGATGTGGTCCGCAACCATCAACACGGTGCTACACTGAATGACACAGTGGTTGTGGAAGCAACCATTGGCTCCCAGACCAGCTTCACCTGTCCTGGCAGTTTGTAGCTGTAGACTCACTTTTGGGGATTCCGCAGATTGATGTTTGATGTTTAATGTT
The DNA here is from genome assembly GCF_030028105.1 of Mobula birostris. Lineage (NCBI taxonomy): Eukaryota > Metazoa > Chordata > Chondrichthyes > Myliobatiformes > Myliobatidae > Mobula > Mobula birostris. Next base: position 9,537,477 of record NC_092390.1, read on the forward strand.
CAGTGTATTATTTGTTTGTTTTTTGTTGTTTACATGAATTGTTCTTTTATTTTGCACGTTTGATGATTTGCTGTGTGGGGTTTTTCTTTAAACAGTATCTATGGTGTTTCAAGTCAAAATCTGGTATTTCAAGAGTAAGGAACAATTCTGAGCAAGGCTGGAGGTGACACTGAATGTATGGCCAACCCTGGCAGGGTTTGCAGGCATTACTTCCTACAAAGCAAAACCCAACAGCATGAATAGCAGTGATGGTTCACTCCCAGAAGAGCTCTGAAAACCTCTGCCAACCAACTGGTGTGGGTGTTCAAAGACATTTTCAATCTCTCATTGCTACAGTCAGAAGTTCTCACCTGCTTCAAAAGTGTAACAATTCTGTTTTGTGGATGTCTGCAAAGAGTAAAAAATTTCGGGTGTATACTTTCTCTGATATTAAAAAGAACCATTGACAGTGGCTATGTTTCATTAGGAGTCTGAGGAGATTTGGTACGTCATCAATAGCAGGGTAGGCTGCCTTCAATCCAGTAGCACACACATCTACGGTGACAAAGTGCTTTGAGAGGTTGGTTATGGCTACAGTCAACTTGTGCCTCAGCAAGGACCTGGACCTACTACTATAATATGTCTATGACGGATGCGATCTCACTGACTCTCCATGTGGCCTTGGATCACCTGAACAGCACAAATACTTATGTCAGGATGCTGTTTACTGACTGCAGCTCAGCATTTAATACCATCATTCCTACAATTTTGATCAAAAAAGCTCCAGAACCTGGGCCTCTGTACCTACCTCTGCAACTGGACCTTCAACTTCCTAACTGGAAGACCACAATCGATGTGGATTGGAAATAATATCTCCACCTCGCTGATAATCAACACCGGTGCACTTCAGGGATGTGTGCTTAGCGCACTGCTCTACTCCCTCTACACCCATGACTGCGTAGCAAGGAACAGCTCAAATGCCATCTATAAATGTGCTGACAATACAACCTTTATTAGCTGAATCTCTCATGGTGACGAGAGGGCATACAGGATACCAGCTAGTTGAGTTTTGACATAGCAACAACCTTACACTCAATGTCAATAAGAACAAAGAACTGACTGTGGATTTCAGAAAGGGTAAAACAAGGAAACACAAACCAATCCTCAGAGGGATCAGAAGTGAGCAATTTCAAGTTCATGAGTGCGAATATCTCTGAGACGTAACCTGAACCTAACATATCAACACAGCTATAAAGAAAGCAAAGGCAGTGGGCGTCTTCTTCAAGCTTATCCGAAATTCTTCTCTTTAATGTTTCTTTTTCACTTTTCAAGGTGGCTAGGGTCTTGTCGGAGTCCGTGATCTACAACTGCACTCAAACTGCAGTCCACACTGCAGTGGGGTTCCTGCTTCTGGAGCTTGCTGAGTGGCCTAGCATTTTTCAACATCTCCAGGAGCAGCCTGGAAGACGTCGCCTTCAGGGTGCGGCCTCAGGCAGCCACTGCGGATGATTTGATTCCTTGCCAGTGTTGCCAACTGGAACATTGCAGAGATTGGGACATGGGGTGTGGCTATTGGAGGCCCCTGCACTCAGGCAATCACTCTTTCTCTCTCTTTCTCGATTGGAGTGGGGAGGAAAGAGTCCGCCGAGACTGGAACAAGTGTGGGAGGAGGGTGGGAGCTGCTGCTTGACGGGTGGGATGGTTTTTGGGGTTTTAACATTTTTCTGTTATTCATTTGGTTTTTCTTCAGTTTTGTGGATGTCTGCAAAGAGTGTGCATTTCAGATGTATACTGTATACGTTCTCTGATGTTAAAAAGAACCACTGAACAGTGGCTATATTTCATTAGGAGTTTGAGGAGATTTGGTACCGTCACCAAAAACACTTAAGTTTCTACAGATTTACCACGGACAGCATTCTAACTGGCTGCATCACTGTCTGGTATTGGGGGTGGGGGGGGGGGTTGCACATGATCGAAGTAAGCTGCAGAAACTAGTAAAAGTAGCCAACTCTACTATGGGCACTAGGCTCCACAGTATCCTGATGGAGCAGTGCCTCAGAAAAGCAGGGTCAATCAGTAAGGACGTCCACCACCCAGGACATGCCCTCTTCTCATTGCTACCATCAGGAAGGAGGTACAGAAGTCTGAAGGCACACACTCAACAATTCATGAACAGCTTTTTCTTCTCTGCCATCCAATTTCTGACTGGACATTGAACCCATGAGCACTACCTCACTATTTTTTATTTCTATTTTTAAACTACTTATTAAACTATTAACTGCAATTCAGTTTTCTTTTTTCTATTATCAGGTATTGCATTGTTCTGCTGCCACAAAGTTAACAAATTTCATAATATATGCCGATGATATTAAACCTGATTCTGACTCTTTGTTTTACGGCTGCCTGCATGAAGTCACGTCTCAAGGCTGTATACTGTCTACATACTTTGATAATAAGTGTACTTAGTATACATCAGGAAAAGTAGTTATGAAAATGATATGTGGAGGATACCACTATAGACTTCCCACTAACTCCACACTGTCAATCCCAGTGTCCTACCATTTAACCAACATTCTACAGTCGTTTCAATGTCATTGGCTTTAACCTGGCCAACAGGCCATTCATAAAGTTCACATCAAATACATTTCTTTGAATGACAAACAGGAAGTTGTGAAAATGCTCAACTGGTCAGACAACACTTATGAAGGGGGAAGAGTTACAAGAATCCTTCATCAGAAAGTTGTTTGCCTGAAACATCAATTCCATTTCTCATTACATTGCTTCTACTGAACTAACCAGCAATACCTGCATTTTGTTTTTATTTCAGATATTCAGATCTGCAGTTTTTAAAGAAGTTCCACTGATGCTCTTACTTCATCACAAAGCTCCGAGTTAAATAAAATCTTTAACAATCCATGTCAGCTTTCAATAGTCTGTACTGTACACACTTAGCCAAGCAATATATTTTATCCCCAGTTGTTGCTAAATTTTATGCTTCTTGTTGAAAAACAAAGGAAGTAACAGATGTTTGGAAGATTATGACCAACGACTGTAATTGCCACTCTCAATTCCCTCAACAACCAAGAATGCAGATCAGGTAATTTATCTTTTTTTAAAGATAGCTTGGCTTTCTAGTAAGACTTTATCAATTTTTAAATTCACCATGAACTCAACTACCTCCTCCTTTGCTAAGTTTCTAGTGGCGCATTCTTTCTTCATTAAAGACCAATACAAAACACGTACTTGACTATATAAATTCATGAAGAACTATTTAAATCAGTGACTCAATGGGACTCAAGTTCCACAGAAAGGATATGACAAGCTGTTAAGTACATTTAATGTGAAGCTGGGAAAACACTGAAGGATAAAGGAAGATGTTGAATATAAAGGAATTGTGAAAGGCTTTTATGGAGCAAATTCTATTGTAGATCACTAGAATCATTCCTGCAGCACAAGGTAGATAAAAAAGATTAAAAGAAAACAAAGGAATTAAAAACCACTATCAATACCTTATGTAGCAGCAAATTTACAATTGGAACTATCTGATTCCCTTATCTCTGTCCACTAAGATAATCAACACAATAAAACTAGGAATTAAGATAACAAATTTCCAGAAGGTGGAAATCTGATTAATGAAACTCACAGAAAGTTATAAGTTGAAAACTTTATATGTTCAACACTTTTCAGATGTGCTTCTTCTTGACGTGCTAAACCAGAAGATCTAATGTACACACAAATGCACAACTGCAGAAACACAAAAGGACGAATGAAACATCAAATTTATCAAGTCGATCATATAGCTGGATTGAGCATTATGCTAAAACACTTCTTAAAATTCTCATTTCTAATGTTTCTTTGTACTTCAAATTATCATGCTCTTCATGAGTAACTTCAGATGCTAAACTGTATACCCAGATAGCCCCAAGATATTAGAAATCCTACAAGTAGGAAAAACACTCCAGATTTTACTTGAATCCTGTGGCTTATAATAGAATTTGAAAAATGATCAGATTAAAGTGGAGAAGCAAACTGCAATTATGCGTACGGTATACTTATCTTTATGTAGGTCAGAGTGTAATTTAAATTTCTGTTTGTGAATAGACAACCCAGCTGTTGCACTCTGTACTGCTCATTGAACTCTTTGCACAACCTTGCCAATCTACAAAATCAAAACATTTCGTGTAACAGATTAATCCATTTCAACCGTAGCATTAATGGAAGTTGTGCCTGTTTGTATTGCTGTCAACTTCATAATTAAACCATTGTATCTGAGATGACACCAATCCCAAATACAATTGTACTTGCTATGGTACTCGCAACTGTAGATTACTTGATGCCCCATAAGGGACCATGTCAGCTTGCTGCTCTACTCATGACTGCATGGTCAGATTCTGCACTAACTCCAAGAGGTTTGCAGATGGCATCACCATAGTGAGCCAATTCTCAAATAATGATGAATTGGAGTACAGGAAGGTAACAGGGAAGCTAGACAATAACCTTTCCCTCAATATCAGCAAAACAAAAAAAAACTGGTTATTAACACAAGAAATTCTGAAAACACTGGGAATCCAAAGCAACACACACAAAACCCTGGAGAACTCAGCGGGTCAGACTGCATCCAAGAAATGAACAAACAGTTCAGGGTAAGATCTTTCTTCAGGACTTAAAAGGAAAGGGAAAGACAATAGAAAAAAGGTGGGGGTGGGGGGAGGAAGAGGGAAGAAGAATAGCTAGAAGGTGATAAGGTGAAGCCAGGTGGGTGGAAAAGGTAAAGGACTGGAGATGAAAGAATCTGATAGAAGAGGAGAGTGAACCACTGGAGAAAGGGAAGGGGGGCAACAGGGGAAGGTGATAAACAGGTGAAAATAGGCAAGAGGCCAGAGGAGAACAGAAGAAGCGGGGAGAGGGAAGGATTTTTTTTAAACTGGAGGAGAAATTGATATTCATGCCATCAGGTTGGAGGCCATCCAGACAGAACATAAGGTGCTGCTCTTCCATCCCAAGGGCGGCCTCATCATGGCACAAAAGACCACAGACCCACACCTCAGAACAGGAACGAGAATCAGAATTAAAATTCTGGGCGACTGGGAAGTTCCACTTTTGGTAGCTGGAACAGTGGTACTCAACAAAGTGGTCCCCAATTTATAATGTGTCTCACCAATGGGAGAAGGTTATCATTAACCTCTAGATGAAGGGGTGGTGCACATGCTCCTGTTTACATCAATAGTGCTGAGGTTGAGAGGGTTGAAAGTTTCAAGATGTTAGGGGGCAAAATTACCAAGGACCTGTCCTGGTACAACCAAAAAGAAGCTACAGCCAAGAAAACTCACTGGTGTCTCTACACCCTCAGGAGGCTAAATAAATCTAGCATGCCTCCTTTTACCCTCACCACTTTTTAATCCATGCACCATATAAATCATCCTATCCAGATGTTCCACAGATTGGTATAGCAACTGCTCGACCCATGACCACAAGAAATTACACTGAGCTATGGACATAGCTCAGTATATCACAGAAAAGAGCCTCCCCTCCATGGAATCTGTCTACATTTCTTGCTATTTTGGTAAAGAAGCCAACATGATCAAAGACTCCACCCACCCTGGACATTCTTCTCCCCTCTCCCATCAGGCAGATGTAAAAGCCTGGAAACCATGAACACCAGGCTCAAAGACAGCTTCTGTTCTACTGTAATAAGACCATTGAACAATCTCCTAGTACAATAAGATGGACTCATAGTCATCCTCTTTATGGCCTTGCACACTTATTCCTGACTGCACTTCCTCTTTACTGTAAAACTATATTCTGCATTGTGTTATTGCTTTTCCCCTCAATGTACTGTTGTAATGAAATGATCTGCATGGATGCCATGTAAAACAAGTTTTTAAAAAAAATTACCTCAGTGTGTGTGACAATAACAATTTGATTTATCAATTTAGTTTGATGAATTTTTCACATTACAATTATGTTCACATTGCAAAGTCTTTCAATGGAATGTCCTGAGCTTGCAATAGTATATAAATCCAAGTCTCAGATTTCCTTATATTTTGGTCCAAACTTACTTCTTTAAAATAATATATTCCTGTAGTTTCAGTTCTTCTTTTGCCTTAATCCAATACAGCATTTCGCTTCCTAGCCATACTTAATCAGTACCACACTCACTTCCAAGCAAAATTGTCTACATGCAAGAGCCACTCCAAATACATGAGTACCATTAAGCTCATACTTTAACCCATTACTGGCCTTACAATTAACTGCTGTTGGATTAGACAATTCACATTAAGTCTATTTGTTTGTTTAGCTGGAAAAGGCCAACCACACGCACAATTCAAATAATAGCAAGGACTTCCCCAACTTGCACACAATTTGAAAATAATGCAGATTGGAGTGAAATGGCACCTCAGAAGTATAAAATCAAGTCCTAAAGAGTCTCGGCCCAAAATGTCCACTGTTTACTCATTTACATAGATGCTGCCTGACCTGCTATGTTGCATATAAAATCAAGGTCTATGCTTTACATTGACATGAAGGGGTAATTCAATTTTGCATAGCAGTCAACTACTTCAAAAACCAATGTAAAATTAATTATTAATACATAAGAGAAAAGTAGACTGAAACAATCATGCTATTATATGGATCAGACTTTAATCTACAACAGAAGAAATTGGTATACATATCAAAAGTAAACATCACATAAATTAGCCAATGTAAGTTTATTGTTTCTAGTTAGTTATCATTTCCTACATGCACACAAATATATTTGTTACTATTAATTGACAAATATATCAATTACTAGAGTAAAACTAGTATTTTTAAACCATTGCTCATGCCGTCTGAAATTGCTCAAGATAATTTCTTTCAAAACCATCACTACTCAGAACACTCAGCCTTCTAAAACCAACTGACTTATATTTACACCAACCACCTCATATCAATTGCCTTGACATCTCAATGTATTGCCAGTTTTCAGTATGTCCCTATCTTTCTCCTGTTTTTGAAAAGCTTCAGTTAGGCCTATGTCACTCCCAAAGCAATGAAATAGATCTAATCCACAAGAACCTCCATTTACCACTAAAATGAAGAATGGAGAATTGGGGGAGTTGATGGGAACGTGGGGACAATTAGTGGGAAATGAAATTGGTCTGTGCTGACATATTCACAATGGACCAAAATGGCCTCCTTTTGTGTCACAAGGAAATGTGGTAAATATGATAAACTTTCAACTAACCTCTGATAAGCCAACGGCTTCTAAACATGAGGAAAGACTTAAACCATCATCTTGAAGACCCTGCTGTTTGCTTGCCGAGAACACTTCCTGTAGCTGCAGCCTCAGGATAAACCCAATTTTTTTATTTTACAATCTCTTAATTCTATTTCATTTGGAGAGAAGACTCCAAATTTCATATCTTCTCCATTACATTGATTACCCATATCTACCCTTGTAATATGACGCAACTTTCCACCTCCTTGCTTTGAACCCCTGAAATACATTGCCACTTACACAATCAATATGCTAATATTTACCTTCTACAGCTTCCATTCTGCACCTTTTACAAAAAAATCAACCCAACGGTAATAATGTTGCTTGTTCTATCCTGTACCATTGCCTTTTATCCTTAACTTCAATCTTCACTTTCTTGCAAAGTGCCAAACCCAAAGCCACCAAAACTTCTTGCCCTTATGTTTAAAATCCCTAATTAGCATTATTTCCATCTCTCTAAACACTTCCTCCTCTCTCCCTGCACCTCATCCCTTAAAGTACTTTTTTGTACATGTATCCTCATAAATGACATAACTGGGACACAGCTTCAATTCATCTTCATTAGATGCAGGAATTGTACCAGTTATAAGTATCACTATTTCAAGTGACCCATTTATTCATATGACTGCTTTGTATCTATCTTTTATTTACAATTTTTGAACATCCCCAAGCATGTTTGACACCATTTAAAGAACAATGCAGTTATTGGGCTGAAAGGTTTCCTGATGTTTTCCTTTACTGTGGTTTTGCAATGAACATTATAAACCTACATATTTTTTAAAAAACAAGTCACCGCCTGAAAAATAGATAAAGACCTTACTTGGACTACCAGATCTCCTCATTCCAACTTGTATTTACTGAATAATTTAAACTATAATTATCGATGAGAAACACTGAACTAAAACCAGTTTAACTGGAGATGTTGGCAGAGTCAATTAATAAATATGATCATCTTTAGAGTGGCAGGCAAGTAATCCTTTAATATACTATGGTACTTACAGTAACAAATTCCTAACATCTTTTCATTTAAATGTTTCACCTTAAAATGCAAATACCAGAAGTAATGGCTTTCTTTCCAGTGTTAAGACATTAAAAATTGAAAATGACCAGATTACAGTACCCAGCAATAATTATGAACCTTTCCTAACATTTCCGGCTAGATTTGTAAACAAGGTTCACATCATTAACAAAGATAAGATAGCCAAATCAACTGGAACAGACAAAAAAAAAATTACATGACACTTAATTTTATCTTTCAAATTTAATATGTCACCCAGCATTTTTTTTAATTGGCACTACATAATAACTTAAATTTTTGCTCACTTTTGTACTAAGTAAAATAGGTCCTGTTAGCCTTCCTGGATCTGTCAATATTTAACAGATGGCAATTAAAATCTCCTGTCAATCTATTCTTAAGAAGACAGCCTACTGTAATCTTTTAGTCTACTCTAAACCCTTTCCGGTGCCATTAAATGCCCTGATGTACATAATCCGTAAGCAATGCTCCAGCTATGAGCCACTTTATGAAGTACAAATGTGACCTACCTGCTTCAGTACTTTAGTCATGGTTAATAAAAGTATCCAGACACTTTCCTCATTACCCTATCTACCTGACTTGCTATTTTTCCCCCAAGGATCTACTAACATGCATTCCAAGATCCCTTTGTTCTTTGACATTTCTCAGATTCCCACCATTCCCTTGAGTAGTCTGCCCTCCAAATACATTACATCACATTCCTTGGAACTGAATTCCATTTGCCATTTTTATACCCATCTAGCAAGTCGCCTGAGATCATTATCATTCCACAATTTAGGAACTTTCTTCCAATGAACTACATCACTAATTTTGTTATCATTAACAAACTTCTTGTGTAGCAATCATGAAAGGAAAACAATTTATATATAACACTAATGAATGGAAACTCTTATTTTCCAGAGGTACACATGTAAACACCAGTCCAAAAAGGAAAAACAAATGAAAATTAATTGAAGTTATGTGCATTTTTTCGTACTGAAATAAGCGTTTTCCGCAACCAAAGAGTTTTTGATGGAATCATTATGTACCAATCAGGCCACTATCAGAATACTGTGATTGATTCTTGTGACATTGTAAAATGATATAAGAGAAGCACAGGTTAAATACAGAATACTGAAACAATGACAGGGAACATGCAATCAGACCAGCCTACTACAGTAATGGTAAAATAAGTTAACCGCAAAAAGTACTGGAAAATAAAGAATTTTAATCAAAGGCCAATTTAAAATGGCAATAAGAACTTAATTCTGAATGATACAAATGTCAAGATGCTGAGACAAACTGCATCTATAATCTACTTATTGGGATCATCTCACACCAAACTAAAAAACGAAATACGAAGAAATCAGTAAGTCAAATCAGAAACTAGGGAGGCAATAGGTCAACATATCATGTCAAAACCCTATTGCAGAACTGAGAGAAAAAGAGAACAGAAAAGATTACCAATATATGCAGTATAAAAGGCAGCAGGGTAGAGTATGGTAATTGGAACCAGATCAGGAGGGAATGGGAAAATGGAATCTGATTTTCAGGGGTGGGGGGAGGAGAGGCTGTGTGGAGTAGTGTAAGGGGGGGGGGGAATGTTTGCAGGGAAATGTATGAACAAAGGGAGAGGAATACTAGACTCACAAATTAGTGGGTGTGGGAGCAGAACAGATTGTGGATTACCTGAGTGTGAAATATTTCTACCATTGTGTTGTAAACTAACCACTCAAAACATGAGATGTCTCACATTTTGTGTTTGGCCTCATAGCAATGGAGAAGGCAGAGGACAGAGAGGTCAATGTGGGAGTGGGAAGGAAAGTTAAAATGACAGCAATAAAACTTGTAAAATGTTTTACACTTGGTTTCACCAACACAGAAAAGGCCACACTGTGAGCACCAAATATGGACGACCAAGTTGAAAGTGGTGCACACGGATCATTGCTATAGAGACCAAATAAAAATTATAAGAATAACATCTCATTCTGCTTGAACAGCTTTCAAAGCCATTCCATAATTATTCAATTTTCTAATTTCAGGTAACCCACGACCCTATTGGTCTCCTCCCATATACACCCACCTGTCTCATTTGCTTCATCTCTCCAATATTGTCCCGCCATTTGCTTTCTACTGCCCTCATCCACTCCTCCTCTAGCTCTACCTATCACCCACCAGCCTCTATCTCATCGTCCTCCATACCACCAATCATTCCTGCTCCTCTGATTCCTGATATAGGGTCTCATCACAAAAAGTCAAATTTACACTTTTTGACTCTGAAAATGCTGCCTGACCTGCTTTGTTATTCCAGCGTTCTGGTTTTGTTCTAGCTTCTATTTATATTCTTTTTGTCTTCTCTGTGATATCAGCCAGTTCTTTACCCATTAGTTGCTACTCAAAGTTCAAAGTACATTTGCTATCAAAGTATGTATGCAATATACAACCCTGAAATTTGTCTTTCCGTAGGCAGCCACAAAACAAAATTATGGAACTTATTCAAAGAAAAACATAAAATCCCCCCTTCCTCCAACATGCAAAAAAAAACAAACTATGTAAATGGCAAAAAGAGTGATAAAGCAGAACATAAAAACACAAAATCGAAAGAGTCCAGGTATATGTATTTCAGTTAAATCTAGCGCTGTGTCATTCCTTATCTGTATACTGCCCCAAGCAAAATAGCAACTAAAAAAAAGGAGCAACCAGAAATCAGAAACCTATCATAATGTGAACCACAGAATCCAATCCACAAAATGGACCAATTAAAACTTGCCCAGGACCCAGGACTCCAGCACCATTTTCTGACAGCACTGAGGGACAGACAGACCAGCTGAGTGCAGGTACCTTCCTCCAGTACCTGCAAGCGAAAGGCTGGTAGATGGTGCTGAACATCCGCCGCCTTCCGCACTTGGTTCAATGGTTTCAATCTTCCCTGATGCTTCAATTAGCGAGATCAGTGAGAAATGGAGTCAATCATGGGCTCGTGTGTCTCCAGGCTTCTTTGCCTCAAAGACGCACGCTTCGCTCGAAACCTCACGAAACCCTCTCGGAGACTGCAAAGCACCAGATCGGTTGAATCAGCCCCAAAACACATTACCAAAATGTAGATCACAGGCTCCAACAGTAGCAAACCATGGTTGATAGAAAAAAGAACACATGAAAGAATGAAAGAAGTAGTTTCATGAACCGTCTGGAGGTTGTGATGTTCGCTGGCTCCATCTTCTTCCAGAAATTTAAGGAAGTACCTGCGCCTCAGAATTTCAACAGCACAACTGAAAGGAATAACGCCTGGGTTTGACAACACTGACTGACATAAAGGCATCTTCTTCAGGGTTTCAAAGCATTAATGAACATGGACAGTTTTAAACAGGATCTCTGATGATACATGGGTCACGTGGCAACTACTGCATGTTTAAAAATGGTGGATTAAACTCTGGTCCACATTACCACATTCATGACTTAGCCCAGAATTCAACAGAATCACCTGAGGAAAAAATGCCTCTCTAAAAAAGTCATGGAGTACTGCATTTCTAAAACTTTCATAGAATTTCTATATGCACAGCACAGAAACAGGCTTTTTAGCCCATCTTATCCATGTTGAACTTACTCACTGGGACCATAGCCCTCCATATATCTATCCAAACTTCACTGAAATCAAGCTCGCATGCACCATTTGTGTCAGCAGCTCATTTTACTTTTACGACTGAGTGAAGTAGCTCCCCTCGTGGCTCCTTAAACTTCACACCTTTCACCCTTAACCCATAACCTCTCGTTGTAGTCCCACCCAACTACAGTGTAAAAAGCTTGCTTTACCCTATCTATACCCTCATAATTTTGTATACCTCCATCAAATCTCTCAATTTTCTATGTTCCAAGGAATGAAGTCTTGCATTTCTTATACTCCATAAGCACTTCATTTGTTCCTACCTCCTATGCACCTCTTCTTTTAACCAGGGCCTCAATATCTCTCGAAAATCAAGGTTCCCTACAGCTCTTATCTTTACTTTTTATTCTGACAGACATATGCAAGCTTTGTACTTAGAGTACAAGCCTGTTTAGAGGCAATATGAATCTTGAATTTCCGGAATGATCTGGCAGACAAATTAACAGAAAAAATAAATTAAAAGTACAATTAAAATAGTCTCAAAGACCTGTAACCACAGAATTAACAAGTATCGTACAGAGAAAAACCAAAAAAAGCTCACCAATTTAGTTTCTAGAAGTCGAGAAATATGTCAATAAGTATTAGACAACTACTTAAGAATGGATGATTTGCTACAGCAAACATACTTAATGACATACTAATCCCTGGACACTGAAGAAATCTACCTAATTAAAATGTATGCCTCATTCTTAAAAGGATGTTGGTACATGGTGGACTCATGCCTCGAAATCAAGCTAGTCTGAGGACTTGGACACAGTCTTGGCTGACACTTCAGAACAGAATGGAAGGGATGTTGAACTGAACTGAGGTGACAACCTTTAATGCCAAAGCACGGCACAAACTACTCTTTCAGTTGAATGTATATGTTACTCCTCAAATAAAATAAGGAAAAACAAGATTTTTCGTCATTCAAGCAACACACATCAAAGTTGCTGGTGAACACAGCAGGCCAGGCATCAAGTCTAGGAAGAGATACAGTCGACGTTTCGGGCCGAGACCCAATATCAATGGTAATGCTTTTACAAAAGCCGCCTTCCAATCAGTCCAATATTAATATTTTATCCCTCAACTCAAATTCTAAATTCCTGTATCTATGTGCATACAGAGCAACCCGGGGAATAGTTATTTTATGCAGCAGGAACAAACTTACTACTGACATTCTGAGTCAGTAGACCACATATGTTCCTATAAGGGTTGGATTTAGACATTTAGATAGTTGAGCAATGGAATATGGTGTGTCCCTTGCTCCAGCAGTGAAGTGTTACTAATTCAAAAATTGACATAGCATGTTTTGCAATGAGCTTGACAAAACTGATGTATGTTTGTTCACTCCTCAAATCCCAAATCATAATTTATTTTTAGAGATACATCATGCAGCAGGCCCTTCCAGCCCAACAAGCCACACCAATAAGCAATCGACCTACTTAACACTAGCCTAATCACAGGACAATGTACAATGTACCAATTAACCTACTAACCAGTACATCTTTGGACTGTGGGAGGAGACTGGAGCACCTGCAGGAAACCCACACGCACACAGGAAGAACGTATGAACTTTCTTACAGAGGACGATGGATCTGACCTCCGCACCCAAGCTGTAAAAGCATCATGCTAACCACTATGCTACAGTAGTTTATTCCTTTGGTCAAAGACTGGGAACATTTCCTACATCTCACTACATACTTGCAAAGCACATTGGGCTGATGCAGTCACATCAAATACTGGCACAGTTAACAGATAGTACAATCTAGCTCAACTCACAAGTATGCTAGCAGCAAGATGATCATCTGCTGTGTCACCATCAGTCCAACCTCATAACATACAGTACTTACAGTATGGGTCAAATACCAGTCAAAGCTAGCGAAATTTGACCTCTGCCCACAGTTGGAGAGGCACTGGGCATCCTTCCGAGGTTAGAACTGCTGGCATTTCTCCCTCCACTAAATTTCCCCACCCCTTGCCGGTCAGGAGCCAATAGGCAAGGAGGTCCCAACAGTTCAAACCAAAACATTACTAGAAACCAAATTCCACCCACTGCCCTACAGTTGACCTAAGCAAGAAAAATCCCTGACCCTAGATATGCATAGTGATCTTTAATAATATGGATCATTTGAGGACCTCCGAGCTGTGCAGGTGGGGATCAATAATATCACTCAAAGGTTTATATAAGAATCCTTAAAATATAGGTGGAAAGCTGGAAAGCCTCTATACCACGCAGAAATAGAAAAAAGATTGCAAAGAAATGGGTTAAATGTCACAAAATTACAAGGAGATATTCATGCACCTTCTTCTAAAGAATGCTGCAAAACTGCATTTTTGGCGTTAGCCATTGATTAAAACTGGTCGCTGATTCTTGCTGCAAAGTCTCAAGTTGTATCCAGGGTATATTTAGGACACTACTTACAAGCAATTAAAAGAAATCAATAATAAGCCCCTCACAAAGACAAGCTGGCAATCATAGTGCTTTTTAAAAAATTTTCTCCCATGCATTTCAGCAAGTGAGAGACTTACATTTCAATTCACTTTCCTTTCACTGCTACACCAGCTCAAGTCACCAAAATGCTAGCCCTAACATACTTCCAATTTTGATTACCAGAGAGGTGATAGATAAACATTTCAATGCAATGACACTCAGCAATTAAATTATATCTGTAAGCTTCATTTCTCCCACCCTAAAGTCAATTGTCTGCATCTGGAAATGGAATTTAACTGCAGCCTGGTCTTTTCTACAATACATGATCTGCAATCAGCAAAAAAGATCTGCTGACACATCCATCATTCATAATATTTTGTTACAGATCACTAATATTTTGAAATCTTGTAAAGACTACTTGGTAAATGCAACTCTGGTTTTGAACAAACCTAACGAATCCAACAAACTGAGCCACATATTCTCACTACTTCTACAGAATGAATGATAAAATAGTCTTGGTTCATAAAATGTTGACAGTGGGCAGCTGCCAGTGATAGATTTCAGTCATGTCCTTATAATTCCATGTGCACACTGACAGCTATAGGATTATTAAATTAAAATACAGCTATACATCTCTATAATGACTTCAGATTTTAAAAGCAGGTTACACATTTTAATGGATTGTAGTGGTGCACATTCTGGAAACCTGACTTTAAAACTACAGAAATTTGAAAATGGAAAAACATTCTGGAAGCTTCAGACTCAATCCTTTTCAGATCTTCAAAACAATCTCAGCACCTTTATACATCTTTTGGCACCATTTAGCTGCGCACCTGGGAAAAAGAAAGTGTGTGCACAAAACATTGCAGGTAACATCCTGCGTTGCCATATGCAGCTGACAAAACCACCGAGATAACCTGAATATTTCATCGACTTGAAGAACAGCGCATATGTCGCGCAGGGCTGACAATAGACCTGAAAGAAAAGTGTACAAGAGTTACGATTTGATCGAAAATAAACCATGGTCGGTATTATCCCACCTTTTTTAAATTCTTCCAGCATCGCATCCAACTTAGTGTCGTTAAAAACGAAATGCAAGGGGTGGTTGTAAAATTTGGTGATGGTCTTCAAAGGTGTGCAGTCATCGGGGTCCACGAAGGCCAGGTCCTTGACAAAGAGCAAGTCGACGATGTTTGACCGCTCGCCCTCGTAGACGGGGATCCTGGTGTAACCGCTTTCCATGATCTCGGACATAGTGTTGAAATCCAAGATCGCCTCGCAGGCGATCATGAAGCAGTCTCGCAGCGGGGTCATCACGTCCTCCACCGTCTTAGTCCTGAGCTCCAAAGCGCCCTGGATGATGTTGAGTTCCTCCTTGACCAGGTCGTTATAAGGGTCGGTGACCCGCAGCATCTCCAGCAGCTTCTCGCGGTTGTACACGGTGCCGATCTCCTGACCCAGGATTACGTCGAGCAGCCGGCTAACCGGGTACGAGGCAGGGAAGGTGAGCAGCATGAAGAACTTGGTGAGAGCGATGGTGTTGGCGCCCACGGCCAAGCCGTGCCGGGAGCAGATCGCCTGGGGCACGATCTCGCCGAAGATGACGATACCTACGGTGGAGACGGCCACGGCCACCACGCCCGAGCCGGCGATGTCGTCCAGCAGGATGGTGAGGGTCGTGTTGACCAGCACGTTGCCCAGCAGGAGCGAGCACAGCAGGTAGTTGCCCTGGCGCCGCACCGGCTCGATACGCTTGGCGTAGTTCTTCTCCTTGTCGGTGCCGCAGTTCTGCACGATGCGCAGCTCCATGGGGTCGAGAGCCATCAAGCCCAGGTTGAGGCCGCTGAACATGCCCGACAGGCAGAGTAGCACCGAGATGAAGATGACCTGCAGCCAGAAGGGCAGCAGGAACTTCCTCTCCTCCACCACCACTACCATGGTGTCTTCAGCGTCGTGGTAGAGCCAGTCGGCCGGCTCGGGCGCCCGGCCCGCCGCCGTGCACAGGTAATAGGCTTTGGTCTTCTCCGTCTTGCGCAGCGGCTTGATCTCCATCTCGATGACCCCGGTGCTGCGGCGGCTCACCGCCACGCCGGGCAGCACTACGATGTCGGAGGTGCGCACGCCGCACGGGTCGAAGGCGCGGTCGGCCGCCGTGCGCCGGTGCTCTGTGAAGCCGATGCGGCTCCAGGTGCTGTTGTCGATGTGGCGGCCGTAGAGCCGCAGCCGGACCCGGGTGCGCTCGCTCACCCGCACCACGCCTCCCCCCATGCTCGTCACGTCGTCCGTGTCCTCCAGCCGCAGACCGATGATGACCGTGCCCGCCTCCTCCCCCTCCGCCGTCGCCTCGCAGCCCCGCAGCAGCAGGCAGCAGCAGCAGGCGCCCAGGAAGAAGCCGACTCGGCCGCCGCGGCTGCCAGCCGCCATGTTTGGCATGGAAATGGAGGCGCTCCCCCCCTCAGCGAGTGTTAAATGATAGTTGTGGGGAGGGTAGGGGGGATCGCATCTAATAATCAGTGTCTTTCATTCCTCTTTTAACATTTCTCCTTCTCTTTGCGTCGGCATAACACGCCTTTTCTGGTGTGAATGGCTATTTTCTTGGCCGGACCATCGGTCCGCCGCCGCCAGCCACCTCGCGCTTTGACTGGAAATTCGGACCCAGCTCTGCCGCGAGCCTCCAGCCAACCGTCATTGCCCCGCCCACCTCCTGCTTTGATGGACAGTCTGGCGGGGCGCGCGGTTGGAGAGACGGCGGCAGGCTCGGCCAATGGGAAGGGAGGCGAAAGGTGGGCGATTCCTGGATAGCGGTCAATCAGAAGGTGTGCCGCACGTGGAGTCCCCGCCCATCAAAAGGCTAGGTTTGATTCTATTAACCACCTACCGCCTCCCGCCGCCCCTCTTGTTCCGATTGGCCTATTTTTCCAGGCACGTGATGAAGAGTCCATCCCACCCAAATACGGGGCAGCCAATCCGAAATTCGGATTTCAGGAGACTGGACCCAATCGGCGCGTGTTTTCCTTCTCGACGCGCAGTCCGCTTACACAGGTCTGGTGTTTGTATCCATGAACGTCAGGAAACACGTGGGTACGTACCTGTCAAGTCAGCGGGAATTGGAATGGGTTTATTAATGTCTCATGCACCGAGATACTGTGAAAAGCTTGTTTCGCATACCGTTTTTTTTAAAATGCAGAGCAAATCATTACACAGTGCATTGAAGTGGAATAAGGTAAACTAATAACAATGCAGAGTAAACGGCTGCAGAGAATGTGCACTGCAGGTAAACAATAAGAAGCAAGATCATAACGAGATTGTGAGGTCAAGAGTCCATCTTATCAAAACTCGGGAACCCTTTAGTTCAATAGTTCCATTTAATATCAGTGAATGTATACAATATACAACCTGAAAGTCTCACTGTCCGCAGGCATTCTTATGACTGAAAAAAACAGAATGAATGACAGAAAAAAGCGTAAGTCCCCTGCCCCCACCGCCAGTCAGCAAGCAGCATCAACCCTCCCTCTTCCCCTCCCTCTCCCCCTCATTCTCGCAGATAGTATCAGAATTGATGAAGGCAGAGCAGTGGATGTGGATAGCATATATGGATTTCAGCAAGGCATTTAATAACATACCCAATACAAGGCTTATTGAGAAAGTAATGGGGCATGGGATCCAAGGAGACCTTGCTTTGTGGATCCAGAATTGGCTTGACCACAGAAGGCAAAGAGTGGTTGTGGAGATTTGTATTCTGCACGAAGGATGGTGTTCCACAGGGATCTGTTCTGGGACCCCTCCTCTTTGTGATTCTTATAAATGACCTGGATGAGGAAGTAGAAGGGTGGATTAGTAAATTTGCTGATGATACAGAAGTTGGGGTTGTTGAAGATAGTCTGGAAGGTTGTCAGAGGTTACAGTTGGGCATCGATAGGATACAGAACAGGGCTGAGAAGTGGCAGATGGAGTTCAACCCGGATAAGTGTGAAGTGGTTCATTTCGGTAAGTCAAATTTGATGATAGAATGTAATATTAATCGTAAGACTCTTGGCAGTGTGGAGGATCAGAAAGATCTGGGGATCCATGTCCATAGGACACTCAAAGCTGCTGCGCAGGTTGAGAGTATTGTTAAGAAGGCGTATGCTGTGTTGGCCTTCATCAACCATGAGATTGAGTTCAAGAGCAATGAGGTAATGTTACAGCTATATAAGACCTTGGGTAGACCCCACTTGGAGTACTGTGTTCAGCTCTGGTCACCTCATTACAGGAAGGATGTGGACGCTATAGAGAGAGTGCAGAAGAGATTTACAAGGATGTTGCCTGGATTGGAGAGCATATCTTATAAGAATAGGTTGAGTGAACTTGGCTTTTCTCTTTGGAGCGATGGAGGATGAGAGGTGACCTGATAGAGATGCATAAGATGTTGAGGGGCATTGATTGTGTGGATAGCCAGAGGCTTTTTCCCAGGGCCAAAATGGCTAACACGGGGATGGGGGGAGGGGAATAGTTAAGGTGCTTGGAAATAGGTACAAGGGATTAGCAGAGCTAAGTTTTTCACACAGAGAGTGGTGGGTGCATGGAATGCACTGCCAGCGAATGTGGTAGAGGCTGACACAATAGGGTCTTTAGATAGGTACATATAGACTCTTAGTTAGGTATAGATAGGAGCTTAGAAAAATGTTTTCTTGATAGGAGCTTAGAAAAATAGAGGGCTATGCGGTAGGGAAATTCTAGGCAGCTTTTAGAGTGGGTTACATGGTCGGCACAACATTGTGGGCCGAAGGGCCTGTAATGTGCTGTAGATTTTCTGTGTTTTATGTTCCATGTTCTATTCCCACCAACCACCATCCAGCAACAGCAAAGCCTCCAAACAGAGACCATGATCTATAGTACATCAAAAACTAACTGTTTACTCCAACATTTTCAACATCCCACAGGCACTCTCTCACCATCGAGAGAGAGAGAGAGAGAGATCAATCGATCAATTATTTAGTGCAGAGCCCTCCGACAGCCAATCTTGCTCATAATAGTGGAGACAAATCTCCAGGAGCACCACAACTGTGTCATTGGGTTTGGAGGATTACGTGCCTCAATGACCCGGAGAACTTTGTTGGCTGGAGTCAGAGCCTTGTGCTTCAACTCTTGGTAGGATCACAGGTAAAGGAGTAGTGGCCTCATCGTGGCCATAGAGTAGGCCCTTAACCAACCTGTCAGAATGGGGATGGTGGGGTTGGAATTAAAATGGATGGCCACCAGGACTTCTGTGGTATGACCAGTCCAGAGTCCAAAAACATACAGTAAATGATCACAGACATATCGACTATAACTTTCCCATTTCTTTCAGTATCCTGGGATGCATCCCATCTGGACCAGGGAACTTGTCTACCTTTAGGCCCATGATTTTGCTCATCACAACCTCTTCAGTGACAGTGATTGTCTTAAGGTCCTCACTTCCCATCATATCCATAACATCTCTCTTTAGTATGTTAGATCTGTCCTCCACCATGAAGACCAACACAAAACAATTGTTCAACACCTCAGCGATTTCCTTATTACCCGTTATTAATTCCTCTTCCTCATTTTCCAAGGGACCTACATTCACTTCAGCCACCCTTATCCACTTACATTTTTACATTTTACGGGAACTTTTACATTTTTATATTTTGGGCTAATTTACTTTCAGAATCCATCCTCCCTTTCCTTATTGCTTGCTTTGTGCTTCTTTGTTGCTTTTTAAGGTTTTCCACGTCTTCCAGTTTCCCACTATTCTTGGTGACTTTATACGCATGAGCTTTTAATTTGATGCCTTCCTTTATTTCAGTTGCTTTCCTTGCTCTTTCCATCCTTACTATCCTTGCTGTTATCTGGGATATAGTTTTGTTGAGCACCTTGAAAAATCTCTTTGAAAGCCTTCCACTGTTCCTTAACTTTCTCACCATATAGCCTGTGTCCTCAGCACAAAATAATCTGCAGATGCTGGGGTCAAAGCAACACTCACAACACGCTGGAGGAACTCAGCAGGTCGGGCAGCATCCGTGGAAACGATCGGTCGACGTTTCTGGCCGGAACCCTTCGTCAGGACTGTAGAGGGAAGGGGCGGAGGTCCTGTAAAGAAGGTGGGGGGAGGGTGGGAATAATAATAAGGTTATTATTCGGTGACCTAGAGAGAAATCCTACCAGTAATTTATTCCCTTGATTATTTCCGATCTCTACATAGACGGACTCAACATTCAGTAACATTCAGGTCACATAATTTGGTGTTTTGTGGCAGCAGTTCAGTGCAAAACGTAAAACTTAATCTAAGTTACAGAAATATAAAAATAGTGTAAAAGGTGAATAATGAGATAGAGTTCACTGACCATTCAGAAATCTGATGGCAGAGGGGAAGAAGTTGCTCTTGAATTGTTGTGTGTGGGGCTTCAGGCTCCTGGACCTCCTCCATATGGTGGTATGGAGAAGAGGGTATGTCCTAAATGGTAATGGTGCTTAGTGGCTGGTTCTTTCTGTTGAGGCACTACCTCAAGACGGTGCTCTCAGTGGTAGGGAAGGTTGTGCCATAAAGGAGCTAGCTGAGTCTATAGCCCCCCTGTGCACTGGAGCCTCCGTAGCAGGCAGTGATGCAACTAGGCAGAATGCCCTCCTCTGTACACCTCTGCATTAGTCTGTGCTGACATACCATATCTCCTCAAACTTTTACTGAAATAGAACAGTTGGCGTTCGCATCCGGTGCTCCCGGTGTGGCCTCTTCTACATCATCTGGTGCTCCCGGTGCGGCCTCCTCTACATCGGTGAAACCCGACGCAGATTGGGGGACCGCTTCGTCGAGCACCTCCACTCCATCTGCCACAACAGACAGGATCTCCCGGTTGCTACCCGATTCAACTCTGCTTCCCACTCCCATTCAGATATGTCCATACATGGCCTCCTCTACTGCCATGATGAGGCTAAACTCAGGGTGGAGGAACAACATCTCATATACCGTCTAGGTAGTCTCCAGCCCCTTGGTATGAACATAGAATTCTCCAATTTCCGGTAATTCCCTCCCCCTCCCTTCCCCCATCCCTATTTCACTCTGCTCCCTCCCCCAGCTGCCAATCACCTCCCTCATGGTTCCGCCTCCTTCTACTACCCATTGTGTTTTCCCCTATTCCTTCTTCACCTTTCCTGCCTATCCCCTCCCTGCTTCCCCTCCCCCACCCCTTTATCTTTCCCCTTACTGGTTTTTCACCTGGAACCTACCAGCCTTCTCCTTCCCACCCTCCCCCCACCTTCTTTATAGGCCTCTGCCCCTTCCCCCTACAGTCCTGATGAAGGGTCTCGGCCCGAAACATTGACTGATCGTTTCCACGGATGCTGCCTGACCTGCTGAGTTCCTCCAGCATGTTGTGAGTGGCATTCTCTTAGTTTTCTCTTCCTGAAGTCCACAATCAATTCTTTGGCCTTGCTGATGTTAAGTGCGAGGTTGCTGTTGCGATTCCACTCAACCGGGCAGCCGATCTTGCTCCTATTTGCCTCCCTGACACCATCTGGGATTCTGCCAACAACAGTGGTGTCATCAGCAAGTATATAGTGGTTGTTTGAGCTAAGACTCACCACACAGTGTTAAGGCAGCAGAGCAGTGGACTGAGCACTTTTCCATGAGATGTACCTGTATTGATTGTCAGCAAGGAGGAGGTATCAGCAATCTGTTCTTAATGCTTTAAATGACTGAAAATTAAACAACGGAGAATACCACATTATTTTAACAAAATTACCAGGTTGTAAAAAATATTCCCTTTAAATTAATTACTGCAGAATATCTTGGAACCACTAACGCAGCAGTTTCAGTTTATTTCAGTTTATAGCATATGTGGGATTTTAGATTCAAATTCTTGTTTTAATTTGCTTTAGAATCATGCAATAATTGCACAACAGGAGGCCATCTGGCACATGGTGTCTGCACATATTTTCTATCAGACGCCCTCATCTGCAACCCTTCTCCATAGCCCCATAAGATTTTCCTCACTGACTATATTTCTGCGTGTCCCCGATAACTCTTACAAGTCTTTGCAAAGCTTTCTGGATGCATCGCAGGTTAATACAGCAACTGCTGAGCCCAAGACTGCAAGAAATTGCAGAGTTGTGCACACAGCCCAGTCCATCCTACAAGCCAGTCTCCCCTCCATTGACTCCATCAACACTTACTGCTGTCTTGAGAAAGTAACCAACGTAATCAAGCACCCCTCCTGCCTTGGTCATTCACTCTTCTTCCCTCTCCCAATGGACAAAAGTTAAGAATAATTGAAAGCAAGTATCAGCAGACTCAAGTACGCTTATATCCACTCTTCTGTCAGACTCTTGAACACACTTTTTATACAATAGAGATAAATTCTTAATCTCTGAGACCCCTTGTCATGACCCTTGCACCTCATTTGCCCACTTGTTCCACACGTTCCCTGTAGCATTATATCCCTCGCTCTCTGTTTCTTTCCCTTTTACTGCCCTGTTGTGCTATGAGGGTTGAAGTCAGTCAAAGTACCTCGGCTGGTTCAGAAAGCACTTCGTGCGCTGGCCTTCATTAGTCAGGGGACTGAGCTCGAGAGCCGTGAGGTAATGTTGCAGCTCTATAAAACTCTGGTTAGACCACACTTGGAGTATTGTGTTCAAGTTCAAAGTTCGGAAGTTCAAAGGCAATTTATTTTTGAAGTACATATATGCCACCATATGCTACCTAGAGATTCATTTTCTTGCAGGCATTCACATCAAAACAAAGAAGTACAACAGATCAGTGAAAAACTACACACAAAAACTGACAATCAATGTGCAAAAAGAAGACAAACTGAAAATATCCATACAAAAAACTCAAATAATAATCAATAAATATGAAAAATAAATAATACTGAGAACATCAGTTGTAAACTCCTTGAAAGTGAGTCCATAGGTTGTGGAATCAGTTCAGTATTGAACAAGCAAGGTTCTCCACGCTGGTTCAGGAGCCTGATGGTTGAAGGATTCCTGAACCTGGTGGTGTGGGACCTAAGGCTTCTGTACCTCCTCCCCAATGGCAGCAGCGAGAAGAGAGCAACGCCTGGGTGGTAGGGGTCTTTGATGATGGCTGCTACTTTCATGTGGCATCACTCCTTGTAGATATGCTCAAGGGTGGCCTCATTTCTGGTCGCCTATTTATCTGAAGGATGTAGAAGCTTTAGAGAGAGTGCAGAGGAGATTTAGGACACTGCCTGGATGAGAGAGCATGTTTTATAAGGATAGGTTGATGTTGCCAGGGCAGTCTCCATCCTTCTGGAAATCTGTCTGCCTGGCAGCATTCCTACCCCCCCCCTCCCCACTGCAGGTCTCCTATAAGTCCAGAAGGTATAGGAGTAGATTGGGCCCATCGAGTCTGTTCTGGCATTTCACCATGGCTGATCCAATTTTCCTTTCAGCCCCAATATCCTGTCTTACACCCTTACACCCACCCCCCTGCCCATGCCCTGACCAATCAAGAATCTATCAACCTGTGCCTTAAATATACATAAAGACTTGGCCTCCACAGCTGCCTGTGGCAATGAATCCCACTCCCTGGCTAAAGAAATTCCTCCTCATCTCCATTCTAAAAGGACGCCCTTCTATTCTGAGGCTGTGTTCTCTGGTCCTAGACTCTCACACCATAGGAAACATCCTCTCTACATCCACTCTATCAAGGCCTTTCACCATTCAAAACGTTTCAATTCGAATTCATTCTTCTGAATTCTTGTGAATACAGGTCCAGAGCCATCAAATGCTCTTCAAATGGCAAGCTGTTCAATTCTGGCATCATTTTTCAGAACCTCGTTTAAACCCTCTCCAGTGTCAGTACATCCTTTCTAAGATAAGGCTCAAAACTGTTCACAATACTCCAATCCTCACCAGTGCTTTATAAAGCCTCAACGCCTCAACATTATATCCTTGCTTTTATAGTCCTCTTGAAATTAATACTAACATCACATTTGCCTTCCTCACTACAGAATCAACCTGCAAATTAACCTTTAGGGAATCCTGCACGAGGACTCCTAAGTTCCTTTGCACCTCAGATTTTTGAATTTTCTTTCCATTTAGGAAGTAGGCTACCCTTTAATTTCTTCTACCAAGATGAACGGCCATACACTTCCTGACACTATTCTATCTGTCACTTCTTTGCCCATTCTTCTAATCTGTCTAAGTCCTTCCGTGGCCCCTTTACCTCGTCAAAACTACTTGCCCCTCCACCTATCTTGGCATCATCTGCAAACTTAGCAACAAAGCCATCAATTCCATCATCCAAGTATTTGACATATGCAGTATATATCCTGTGCCTTCTGAATTGCTTCCAGAAATTTCAGCCATTGCTGCTCTGCCTTCATCCCTGCCAGTGTCAATTTGAGCCAACCCTTTTCTCATGCCTGTGTAATTCCCTTTACTCCACTGTAATACTGATACATCTGACTTCTTCTCCTCAAATTTCAGGGTGAAATCGATCATATTATGATCTCTTTCCCCTAAGGGTTCTTTTACCTTAAGCTCTTCCAGTTCTTTTACCTTAATCAATTCTGGTTCATTCCACAACACCCAATCCAGAATAGCTGGTCCCCTAGGGGTTCAACCATGAGCTCTCTAAAAAGCCATCTCGTAGGTATTCTAGAAATTCCTCCTTGTGGGATCCAGCACCAACCTTATTTTTCCAATCTACCTGCATATTGAAATCCTCCATCCTTTTGGCATGCATTTCCATTTCCCGTTGTAATTTGTAGACTACATCCTCACTGCTTGGGGTTCTGTATATAGTGTCTTTTTACCCTTGCAGTTCCTTAGCTCTACCCTCAGCAATTCAACACCTTCTGACCCTATGTCACTTCTTTGTAATGATTTGATTTCAATTTTTACTAAACAGCCATGCCACCCCCTCTGCCTACCTGCCTGTCGTTTCAATACAATGTGTATCATCTGACATTAAGCACTCAGCTACAACCTTCTGTAACTCTCGGTTTGGCTGGTGGCTTAATATAGGGGATGTTAGCCCCTGGCCCGGCCAAAATTAAGAAATTTCATTTGGGTAGATGCTGCACGATGTGTCCCCTGTTCCAAATCAGTACTATGAAATAACAAACAGTACACAATATGCAATTAAATAATTGAGCTTTATAATTCTTAATTTGACTATATGGTTAGTAAAGAAACAAAAACAAAGAAAAGGGCCCGTTCTAATGAAACAGTCTAATGTGCAACGTTGGAGCTCACGGATGAGCTGTTCGTCCACCATCGACCTCCTCCGATCGTCACTGACCTTCGGATCCTCACTCAAGTCCTCTCCGTCTGGTGGTTTACCAACTCTTTCCATTCACGTCTTCTTTCCTCATCTCTCCCCAGCACGAAATCTCTCTCCCAGACTCACAAGAAAGAACAACATCCCACTCATTGGCTAACATGTTATCTCTAGTCGTAACCCAAACATTGCTGCTACAGAGAAACCACTACCTTAGCAGTGGAACATTACAGAGAGGCCATTACATTAGCAGTGGAACCTTACAGCACCTTACAGTTCTTTCAGGCATGACTTAGTGATGCCTACAACATCATACATGCCAATCTGTAACTGTGCTACAAGTTCATCTACCTTATTCAATTTCTGCGCACATTCAAATATAACACCTTCATTCCTGTATACAACCTTTATGATTTTGTCCGCCTTTTATATTGCAACATATCCTGCTGACTGCAATTCTGCCCTATCATCAACCTCTCCTTGCTAGGAGTCACATTACATATTGCCTCTGTTTGTAAACTTACTACCTCATCCTCAGCTCTGTCACTCCAGTTCCCATCCCTCTGCCAAATTAGTTTAAACCCTCCTGAACATCTATATCAAACCTGCCCACAAGGATATTGGAGCCCCTTGGGTTCAAGCGTAACCTGTCCCTTTTGTACAGGTCGTACCTTCCCCAAAAGAGATCCCAATGATCCATAAATCTGAAGCATTGCCTGCTGCACCAGTTCCTCAGCCACACATTCACCTGCCAACTGATCCTATTCTTACCCTCACTGGCACGTGGCACATTCAGCAATTCAGAGATTACTACCCTGGAGATCCTGATTTTCAGCTTTCTACCTATGTCACTGGTGCTAATGTGCATCAAAACTTCCAGCTGCTCACCCTCACCCTTGAGAATGCAATGGGCAAAATCCGAGACATCCCTGACCCTGGCACCAGGGAGGCAACGTACCATCCAGGTGTCTCTATTGCGCCCACACAATCTCATATTTGTTCCCCTGACCGTGGAATCTCCTATCAACACTGCCGTCCTCTTCACCGCTCTGGTCTTCTGAGCCACAGCACCAGACCCAGTGCCAGAGACACGGTCACTGTGACTTCCCCTTGGTAGGTCGCCCCTGTCAATAGTATCTGAAGTTGTATACTTATTATTGAGGGAAACGGCACCGGGTGTACTCTGCACAGGCTGTGTATTTCCCCTCCTTCTCCTGACAGTCACCCAGTTACCTGTCTCCTGCAGTCTAGGGCTGACTACCTCCCTGTAGCTCCTGCCTATCACCTCCTGATATTCCTGTCTAAGTCGAAGGTCATCAAGCTGCAGCTCCAGTTCCTTAATACGTTCTCTCAGAAGCTGCAGCTCGGTGCACCTGGTGCAGATGTGTTTATCTTGGAGACTGGAGGTCTCCCAACATGTCCGCATCACACACACAAAGTACAGGACACTGCCCTGGAGCCATTCTCACTAAACTACTATGCCCTAATAGATGAAGAATGAAGAAGTAAGAACAAAAAGAGAAAGTTGCCAGATACTTTACCTTGCCCAACCCTGATCTCACCTAATTCTGATGAGCCAAAGCCACTCTAAAGACTGGCACACTCAAAAGAATAGCCGCTCCACTTGCATCTGCGTTACTATTATTCGCCCTTTCTAGTGAATCCCTCTCTGTTGATAGGTCGCCGTACAACTCAGAGAAACTGCCGTGAAGCTCTGCCTCTTAAACCTTGATCGGGGACTTAATTGAAAAGGTAGCTCTTTTTACCTACCCCCTCTCTGTTGATTGGTCATCGCACAACTCTGCTTAAAACTTGGAAGTAGGTACAGAGGAGATGTCAGGGGTAAGTTTTTTTATGCAGAGAGTGGTGAGTGCGTGGAAAGGGCTGCCGGCGGCGGTGATGAAGGCAGATACGATAGGGTCTTTTAAGAGACTCCTGGATGGGTACCCGGAGCTTAGAAAAATAGAGGGCTAAGGGTAAGCCTAGGTAGTTCTAAGGTAGGGACGTGTTCGGCACAGCTTTGTGGGCTGCAGGGCCTGTATTGTGCTGTAGGTTTTCTGTGTTTCTAACTCTGCTTAAATGATTAATACAAGGGGGCATAACTTTAAAGTGTTGAGAGGAAATCATAGTGGGGGGGGACGTCAGAGGTAAGTTTTTTTACACAGGGAGTGGCAAGTGTGTGGAACATTCTGCCGGGTGTGGTGGTAGAGACAGATACATAGGATATTCAAGAGAATCTTACATAGGCACGTGAATGAAAGAAACATGGAGGTCTATGTGGAAGGGAAGTGTTAGATTAATCTTGGACTAGGTTAAAAGGTCAGTACAACATCCTGGGCCGAAGGGTTTGAACTGTACTGTTCTATGTTCTAATTGTCTCATACTCTTGTTTATAGGAAGGGAAAACAAAACAATGTTCTCTTTCATGTTTATTGCAACGAACGCTCCCCCCTCGGTGCTTGTATCTGGCTAATTAGTTAGCGACAGGATCCAGCCCTTCTCTGATCCTCTTCCTGATGGAAAAGTCTGCCCAGACTCGTACCTGAATACGCTTACCAGAGTGGGATAACAGAAGTGATTGAGGATTTGTCACATGCCACAGAGGCAACACCTCGGGGAAGGCAGTAGAAATTAATATACAGATAAATGAAAAGCAAACACCCAGGTTCAAGCACCAAAGTACTCAAAGCTTTAAATTACATTGTAGGCCAAACAGAAGATATTTCAGTTTGTTGTGCAAAGTATTTCAGACTCCTAAAAGCCTGTGTTATATGGTCATATAGTTATAGAACACTACAGAACAGAATCAGACCCTTCAGCCCATCTAGTCTGTGCCAAACAGTTATTCTGCCTAATCCCATCGGCCTGCACCCAGACCATAGCCCTCCATACCCCTCTCATCCATGTACCTGTCCAAATTCCTCTCAAATGTTGAAATCGAACCCACATCCGCTGCTTCCACTGGCAACTCATTCCACACTCCCACCATCCCCTGGGTGAAGAAGTTCCCTGAAACATTTCACCTTTTACCTTTAACCCATGACCCCTAGTTTTAGTCTCACCCACGCTCATTGGAAAAAGCCTGCCTGCATTATTATCACCAGTATGATACTGGAGATTTGAGTGTTTGATGAGCTCCTTTTCCAAATCTGCAAGTTCTTAAACATGTGTTAACACAGTAATTCTATTGTTGAAATGGCTTGTAATGTTGAACACACATTTGTTGAAAATAGAACATATCTGCAAGATCTGGTAGGTCATTCAATGTCTGAAAGAGAAAGATGAGTTAATATTTCACTTAAATTCTTAACTTGTCTTTTTTCTTTCTGATTCATGGGTTATCTATTTCCAAAATGTTATACTTTTCTTTAAGATTTCAGATTTGTATTTTATCTTTTTATCTCAAAGGTTACTGCTGACATCATGGTGGAGCAGATAATTGAAACTGGAATATTTCCTGCAGTTCAGATTGTAGCACATCGAACATTACAGCACAGGACAGTTCCTTTGGGCCACAATGTTGTGCTGACCTTTTAACCTACCCCTAAATCAATCTAACCCTTCCCTCACATTTAGCCCTCCATTTTTCTTTCATCCACATGCTTATCTAAGAGTCACTTAAATGTCCCTAATCAATCTGCCTCTGCCAACATCCCGGCAGAGTTTTATGCATTTACCATTCCCCGTGTAAGAAAAATCGACCTCAGAAACTTTGCCCCTATATTTTCCTCCAAACAACTTAAAGTTATGCCCCCTTTTACTAGCCAGTTTCACCCTGGGGAAAAAAGTCTCTGGCTGTCCATTCTATCTGTGCCTCTTATCATCTTGTACGCCTCTACCAAGTCGTCTCTCATCCTCCTTCACTCCTAAGAAAAAAGCCATAACTCATTCAACTTATCTGCGTAAGTCATGCTGTCTTATCCAGGCAGTATCCTGGCAAATCTCCTCGGCACCCTCCCTAAAGCTTCCACATCCTTCCTATAATGAGGTGAGCAGAAATGAATAGAGTTCAGTGTGGTGTAACCAGAGTGTATAGACCTGTAACAGCATTAAAACTTTGTTGCTGACTTGGCTATTAATTGTGACCAGTGGTACAAGGGATGTCTCTCTGTCAACCTCACAACTACAAAATACTTTTAAAGAGCTATACTCTGTGAGTCTTCATACCAAATTAGCATTGGAGGCTGTGCAATGTGGATTCACAATGATTGAGCTACTTTGTGAGGAGAAATTGTCCTGGAGTTTAGACATGTGAGAGGGGGCCTGGGAAAGTAGAGACACCGAGAATGTGTTTTTCCAGCAGAAGAGTTCAGATCTAGCAGGTGTAGCGTTAGGGTAGGGGACCAGTTATTGCCACGTACCCCTCCCATCTATCCCACAATCTTTCTGATCTCCTACCATCTGGCAGAAGGACTGCAATCTAAGAACAAGGACTGCTGGGCTGGACAACAGCTTCTTCCCCTAGTCTAAGAGACTTCTGAACACCCTGCTATCACCCAGTACACATTATTTACAACAATGCCAGCAGCAGTAATACCCATGTTTATTTAACTATATGTCATATATGTACTTTATGTTGATTTGTAAATCTAAAGAATACTTTTTCATCTTTCAATATTACAATATTAATATTTTATGGTCTGTATGTGATAGACAGTATGCACTCTGTTTTGTGCCTGTGGAATATTGTTTCGTTTAGCTGTATACATGACAATAAACAAATTTATTTTGGACTGAGGTGAAAATTTCATTCATTCAGAGGTTTGCATATCTTTGAAATCTTCTTGCTGGGTGAGTTCTGAATGTTCATCCATTGAGTTTATTTGAGACAGTGTTAGATATTTGGACTTTATGGGAATCGGGGAAACGAAGGAATAAACAGGGAAGTGTACACTATCTAACTGAAAACTCAACAGCATTTATTGTCAAAGTCAAGTTTGTTGTCCCATGCACAAGTACATGTGTGCACAGGTGCAATGAAAATCTGTCTTGCAGCAGCGTCACAGGTATATTGCATTATATAAGCAGCATCATAGGAAAAATATAAATTATTCACATTTTTTCACAAAAGCACACAATTAGAACAAAATAAAAGAAAATCCATTTTAGTGCAAAGTGGTTACAGTGTTACGATGTGCAATTATGCCTACCCCTGTTCAGCAGTTGCTATTATTCTGTCTTCCTAAACTGCTGTGGTCGCTCTGGTGAAGATAATGCAGAGGAATTCCACAGTGGGTGATGCCAAGACCAATATCCACCAACTAACGGAGACACAACAGATTGAAGATGGGATCTGGAGCGAGGAACAATCTACTGGAGGAACTGGGCAGGACAAACAACATCTGTGGAGGCAAAAGCACATTTCAGATCAAGACTGCGTCATTCACTATCTAATCTCTGAAAAGGAGCTTGGTTACTTAGTACTGCATGGTTGGCAATGCCAAAGAAACTGGTGTATCACGGAATACCTAGCAAGCATCTACACCTTCATAGAACAATGCACCAACATTTTTCTTTCAAAATATCTATAATATTTCTTTATTTTCCATAAATGCCTGCAAGAAATGAATCTCATGGTATGATAACAAATATGTATTTTGATAATAATTTTTACTTTAATTTTGACTTTGAGAACAAAAGGCAGCAGACTTTCCTACACAGACTCTCGTAGCACAGTCAGATGAGCCCCTGGCGACCTGCGTTTGATCCTGGTCTTCAGCACAGTTTGTGTATTCTCTTAATGTGCAGTTTTCTGCTCCAATTTCCTCCAGCATTCCAAAGACAGGTAGATTGGTTAGTTAATTGGCCACTGCAAGTTGCCCCCAGTGACAAAAGATGTACGGGTTAGGGTTAGGGTTGGAAAGTTGTCGGCATGCCACGTTGGCACCAGGAACATGGCGACACTTGCAGGCTGCTCCAGTCCATCCTAAGACTACGTTTGTTGGTTGTTGACGCAACACGATGCATTTCACTGTATGTTTCAATGCTCTGTTGTATATGTGGTAAATAAAGCTAAACTTTAGTGAGTTGATGGATGATTGAAGCTGGGGAGGATAAAATGCAGCTAATAGATATGAGTCTGCATAATCAGCATGGGCCCAGTAGGACAAATGGCTTGTTACCATGCCATCCAATTCTAATCCTACTATACAGCCGGAACTGGCCACCTGACCTCCATTTTCCTGTGGTCACTGTTGTTCTGTTTTGTTTTCTTGGAGATCCCTCTTCAAAGCCAAACTTAATTTGTTAAGTCCAGATTTTCCAATGCTTGCCCCTGAGTCATCTTGGCTGAGAGACATAGGCTGTGAGGTGTTAGACTCTGGATCTAGATGGGGGGTTGATGGCTAAGACCCAGTCATAGAGTCATACAGTCCTGGAGAACAGAGTGGAAAACCAGTAGGCTATATTTGTTCTCCAGAACCTGGGCCTCTGTACTTCCCCCTGAAAATGGATCCTTGACTTCCTAACCAGAAGACCACAGTCTGTGGGGATCGGAAATAATGTCTCCACCTTGCTAACGATCAACAATGCCGCACCTCAGTAGTGTGTGCTTAGCCCGCTGCTCTACTCTATCTACACCCATGACTGTGTGGCTGGCTATAAATTTGCTGACGGTACGACTATTCTTGGCGGAATTTCAGATGGTGATGGGAGGGCATACAGGAATGAGATATATCAGCTATTTGAGTGGTGTCACAGTAACAGCCTTGCACTCAATGTCAGTAAGACCAAAGAGCTGATTGTGGACTTCAGAAAGGGTAAGACAAGGGAACACACATCTGGCCTCAGAGAGGGATCAGAAAGTGGAAAGAGTGAGCAACTTTAAGTTCCTGGGTTCAACATCTCTGAAGATCTATCCTGGACCCAACATATTAATGCAACTACAAAGAAGGCATGACAGTGGCTATATTTCATTAGGAGTTTGAGGAGATGATTTGGTATGTCATCAAAGACACTTGCAAATTTCTACAGGAGCACTGTGGAGAGCATTCTAACTGGATGCATCACCATCTGGTAGGCGGTGGATGGGTGCTACTGCACAGGATCGAAATAAGCTGCAGAGGGTTGTAAACTCCATCATGGGCACTGGCCTCCTTAGTATCCAAGGCACCTTCAAGGAGTGATGCCTCAAAAAATCAGCGTCCATCATTAAGGACCCCCATCACCCAGGTCATACTTTGTTCTCATTGTTACCATCAGGAGGGAGGTACAGATGCCTGAAGCACACACTCAATGATTCAGGAATAGCTTCTTCCTGTCTGTCATATGATCTCTGAATGGACATTGAACCCATGAGCACGACCTCACTAATTTTTTTAAAATTCCTATTTTTGCTCTACTTATCTAATTTATTTTATTTTATTTTATTCAACTATTTTATGTATAATTCTGTTTCTTATTATATATGTGATTCTGATTGTTATTTATGACCGTCTGAAAAAAGAGAAAGCTCAAGGCTGTTCCTCAGACATCCCTTCTATAAAAGCTCTACAAGAAGCATCCTACCTGGACCCATCATGGCTTGGTGGGTCAAGTGGTCTGACCAAGACCATTAATCATTGCAGAAAGTTGTGGACTCAACTCAGCACAGGAATCAGCCTCCCCTCCACAGACTCTATCTACACTTCCTGCTGCCTTGGAAAAGAAGCCAGCACAATCATAAACCATCAGTCTTCACTGTGGAAGACACAAACGGAACGCCAGAAATTCGTGAATGTCAAGGAGCAGAAGTGAATGTAGTTGCTATTACTACGGAGAAGGTGCTTGGAACGTTGAAAGGTCTGAAAGTAGTAGGTCACCTGGACCAGATGGTCTACACCATAGAGTTATGAAAGAGATAGCTCAAGATAATGTGGAGGCATTAGTAGTCATAGAGTCATAGGGCACTAGAGCAAAGAAACAAGCCTTTTGGCCTATCTGGTCTGTGCCAAACCATTAATCTGCCTGGTCTTGTCGACCTGCACCTGGACCATAGCCCTCCATAACCCTCTCACTTAAATTTCTCTTAAAGGTTGTAATCAACCGTGCATCCACCATTGGCGCTGGCAGCTCAATCCACACTCTCACCTCGCTCTGATGGAAGAAGTTCCCCTTAAACATTTAACCTTTCACCCTTAACTTATGACCCCTCTGACCTCCAGTTGTAGTCTTATCCAACCTCGGTGGAAAAAGCTTGCTTGCATTTACCCTATCTATACCCTCAAGATTTTGTATACCTCTATCAAATCTCCTCTCAAACTTCTACGTTCCAGGGAATAAAGACATAACCCATTCAACCTTTCCCTGTAACTCGGTCATCGTGTGCTGGCAACATCCTTGTAAAATTTCTCTGGGCTTTTTCAAACTTATTTATGTCTTTCCTGTAGGTGGGTGACCAAAACTGGACACAATACTCCACATTAGGTCTCACCAATGTTTTACACAATTTCAACATAACTTCCCATCTCCTGTACATCAATGCATTGATCTACGAAGGCCAATGTTCAAAAAGCTTTCTTTATGACTCTGTCTACCTGTGCTACCACTTTCAAGGAATTATGGATCTGTATTCCCAGATTTCTCTGTTCTACTGCACACCTCAGTACCCTGCGTAAGATCTACCCTGGTTAGTCCTCCCAATGTGCAACACCTCACACTTGTCTGCATTAAATTCTATTGGCCATTTTTCAGCCCATTTTTCCAGTTGGTCCAGATCTTGCTGCAAACTTCGATGGACTACCTCACTGTCCACTACACTGCCTATCACCCCCAATCATCATCTGCAAATTTACTGATCCAGTTTACCAAATTATCATCTAGATCATTGATATAGATGACAAACAACAACAGACCCAACACCAATCCCTGTGGCACACCATTAGTTACAGGCCTCCAGTTAGAGAGGCAACTATCTACTACCACTCTTTGGCTTTTTTCGTGAAACCAATGTCTAATCCAATTTACTACCTCATCTTGAATGCTGAGTGACTGAACATTCTTGACCAACCTCCCTTGCAGGACCCTGTCAAAGCCTTGCTAAAGTCCACGTAGACAACATTCACTGCCTTGGCTTCATTAGTTTTTCTGGTAACTTCCTCGAAAAGGTCTCTATAAGATTGGGTAGATGTGATCTTATCAAACATAAAACCATACTGACTATCCCTAACCAGTCTCTGTCTATTCAAATATTTATCTATATTATTCCTTAGAATATCTTCCAATAACTTACCCACTGCTGATGTCAGGCTCACCTGGCTTATTCTAAGAGCTTTCTTAAACAACAGAACCTCAGCTATCCTCCACTACTCTGGCACTCCACTCGTGGTTAAAGATGTTTTAAATATCTCTTCCAAGCCCCCTGCAGTTTCTGCATAGCCTCCCAAAGTGTCCGAGGGAGCACTTTTGTCAAGTCCTGGGAATTTATCCACCCTAGTCTGCCTCAAGGCAGCAAACACCTCCTCCTCTGTAATTGGTACACGGTCCATATCCACTGCTGCTTTGCCTCACTTCTACAGACTGTGTCCGGCTCCCGAGTAAATAGGGATACAAAAAAATCCATTTAGGATCTTTTCCATCTCTTTCTGCTCCATGCACAGATTTCTACTCTCACCTTCCAGATGACCAATTTTGACCCTTGATGTTCTTCTCTTCTTAATATATCTGTAGAATTTCTTAGTATTCTCCTTCACTTTGTATGTTAGAACAAGCTTGTGCCTTCTTTAAGCCCTCCTGATTTCCTTCTTAAGTGTTCTTTTGCACTTCTTAAATCCTCAAGTACCTCATTTTTTTCTACCTTCCTATAGCTGCTGTTTACTTCCTTCTTGTTCTTAGCCAGGGCCTCAATATCTCTCGAAAACCATGGCTCCCTAAACCACTCTCCTTGCCTTTCATTCTGACAGGAAAATACAAACTCTGCATTCTTAAAATTTTACTTTGTAAGGCCTCCAGCTTCCCGAGTACACGTTTGCCAGGAAACGACTTATCCCAATCCACACTTGCCAGATTCTTTCTGATACGATCAAAATTGACCTTTCTCCAACTTTAGTCTTAACTCAAGAACCAGACCTATCCTTTTCTATAATTACCTTGAAACTAACAACATTATGATCACTCGATGCAAAGTGTTCCTGTTATGTTTTGTAATTCAAAAACATAAAACTAATTGGAAGAAAAACAAGAGGAGCCCAGGAATAAACATGTGTGTTTCGTTCCTACTTTTAGTGAGGCACGCATGTATAATGTGGCGGCATAATGATGTCTGCCATTCACGTACTTTTACATGTAACCTGTAATGAATTATGTAAGCATAGAATTCTTAATCAAACAATATATTTACAATATCACTCCAGTATTACTGACAAATTAAATACACAATGGCTCCCTACACAAATTTGGTCACCTGCCATGTCTCATTCCCTAATAGGAGATGAAGTATCGTACTCATTCTAGTTGGCGCTTCTATTACTTATTAAAGAAACTTTCCTGAATATATTTGACAAACTCTTTCCCATCCAGCCCTTTTACAGTATGGGAGTCCCAGTCAATATGTGGAAAGTTAAAATCACCTACTATCACAACCTTATGTTTCCTGCATCAGTCTAAGATCTCTCTATAAATTTGCTCCTCTAAATCTCGTGGACAGTTGGGTGGTCTATAATATAATTATATTAAAGTGGTCATAGCTTTCTTATTTCTCATTTCTACCCATAAAGGCTCACTAGTTGAGTTCTCCATCCTGTTCTGACTGAGCGTTGTTGTGACATTTCCCTGACTAGCAATGCCACGCCCTTTAATCTCTCCCGCTGTGTCACATCTAAAACAATAGAACCCTGGAACATTTGCTGCCAGTCCTGCCCTGCCTGCAACCAAGTCTCACTATCGGCTACAATATTGTAATTCCAAAGCTGGTCCATGCCCTGAGTTCTTTCACTTTTCATACAATGCTCCTGGAATTGAAATATATGTAGCTCAGAACCTTAGTCCCACCTTGCTCAATCTTTTGATTGCTGACTTTGTTCGTAGGCTTAACAGCACCTTTCTCCATAACCACTCCACTATCCTTTCTGGTGCTCTGATTCCCATTCCCCGCACCCCCCACCCCCCACCCCCCATTCTCAAGCAGCACTGGCAAACCTTCCTACTGGGATATCAGTCTTCCTCCATTTCAGGTGCAGCCCGTTGTTTCTGTACAGGGTGCACCTTCCATGAAAGAGAGCTCAATGATCCCAAAATCCCTCCTGCACTGACTTCTTAGCCACTGGCTAAACTGTATGCTCTTCCTTTTTCTGGCCTCACTAGCATGTGGCATAGGTAGCAATCCTGAGATCACGACGCTGAACGCCCTGTCCTTTGACCTAGCTCCCTGAACTCATTTTGCAGGACCTTGTCATCTGTCCTACCCATGTCATTGGTACCAGCGGGATCACTGCCTCTGGCTGCTCACTCTCTCTGTGTACTTGATTCTGAGATATCCTGGACCCTGACACCCGGGAGTTAATATATCATCTTGGAATCTCATTCTCATCCACATAACCTACTTCTATTCCCCTAACCAATCCCCTATCACTACAGCTCACCATTTCTCCCACTTTCCCTCTGAGCCACAAAGCCAGACTCAGACTTCAACAATCACTAGATTCTGGAATGGTTTTGGGGACCTGGAAAATCACAAGTATCACTCTGCTCTTTAAGAAGGAAAGGAGGCAAGATCAGGAAATTATAGGCCAGTTAGCCTGACTTCAGTGACTGGCAAGATTTTGGACGGAGTCCATTATAAAGGAACACACATCAAAGTTGCTGGTGAACGCAGCAGGCCAGGCAGCATCTCTAGGAAGAGGTGCAGTCGACGTTCCTAGAGATGCTGCCTGGCCTGCTGCGTTCACCAGCAACTTTGATGTGTGTTGCTTGAATTTCCAGCATCTGCAGAATTCCTGTTGTTTCCATTATAAAGGAGGAGGTTTTGGGGTACTTGAAGGCACATGATAAAATCGGCCAAAGTTAACATGATTTCCTTAAGGGGAATTCTTGTATGACAAATCTGTTGAAATTCTTTAAGGAAATACCAAGCAGGATAGACAAAAAAGAGTCAGTGGATGTTGTTTACTGGGATGTCAGAAGGTCTTTGTCAAAGTGCTGCGCGTGAGGCTGCCTAAGGTAAGAATCAATGGTATTACAGGAAATATATTAGGGTTGATAGAAGATTTGCAGGAGGAAAAGAGTGGGAGTAAAGGGGCCTTTTTTGGTTGGCTGCTGGAGACTAGTGGTGTTCTGCAGAGGTCAGTGTTTGGACCTCTCTTTTTCATGCTATATGTCAGTGCTTTGGATGACGGAGTTGATGGCTTTGTGGCCATTTCCAGATGATTCAAAGTTAGTTGGAGGGGCAGGTAGTGTTGAGGAAGCAAGACGGATTAGGAGACTGGACAAAGAAGAGGCAAATGGAATACCATGTATGGTTATGCACATTGGTAGAAGAAATAAAGACATAACTATTTTCTCGTTAAGAGCAAGTTCGGAAAGGGAACTTGGAAGTCCTTGTGCTGGATTCCTCAACAGTTAACTTGCAGGTTGAGTCAGTAGTAAGGAAGGCAAATGAAATGCTAGCGTTCATTTTGAGAGGAGTAGAATATAAAAACAAGGATGTAATACTGGGGCTTAATAAGGTATTGGTCAGACTGCCCTTGGAGTATTGTGAGCTGTTTTGGGCCTCTTGGGAGAGGATGTGCTGGCATTGGAGAGGGTCTAGGGGAGTGAAAGGGTTAACATATGAGGAGAATTTTATGGTCTTGGCCTGAATTTGCTGGAGGTTATATAGAGGGTGGGGGTATAATCTCATTGAAACCTATTGAATATTGAAACGCCAAGATAGAGTGGATGTGGAGAGAATCTTTCCTATAATGGGGAGGATCAAGAACCAGAGAGCACAGCCTCCGAATACAAAAACGTCCCCTTAGAACAGAAATGAGGAGGAATTTCTTCATCTGGAGGGTGCTGAATCTGTGAAATTTGTTGCCACAGATGGCTGTGGAGGCCAAGTTATTAGGTATATTTAAAGCAGAGGTTGATAGGTTCTTGATTAGTAAGGACGTCAGTGGTTATGGAGAGAAGGCAGGAGAATGGGGTTGGGAGTGGGAATAAATCAGTCATGATGAAGTGGCGGTGCCGACTCGATTCTGCTGTTACGTCTTATGGTCTAAAATCCCTCCAACCCCAGAAATTCTCTCTTCTACTCCTTCCATTGAGGAGGAGATAAAAAAAGCTTGGAAGTGTGCATTTACAGACTTTCGGAAAGTTTCTATCCCACTGTCATGAGACTCACGCTCAGGTATCTTGCACAATAAAGATGAACATTTGACCTCACTTTTCTGACTCTTGCAGCTTATTACCTGCCTGCACGTCTCCTTTTCTGCAACTGTAACACTATAACACTCTGCATACTTTGTACTACTTCCATGTATCGATGTTTTGAAATGATCTGTACAGATGGAATACAAAAAGTATTTTTATTCACAGTGTCTCAGTAGACGTGACAATAATAAAGCAATGACTAATTATCAGACCCCTTTATCACTGGTTCTCATTTTAGTTCCAGAACTGTGGAAGTCGAACTGATTGGAATAGTTTTCCAGATGAGCTGGTGAGCTCTCCTCACGAGTTAATGTGAGTCCACTGCCTGTGGTTATCGAGCGCACCAAGTCTGCGGACAAACTTGTGACATCAGTGGCATCCATGGAAAATCCAGTCTGGGGTCAGGTGGCACAGTGGTGAAAGGGTTAGCACAATTGCCTTCCAGGATCAACAATTACCGATTGGGCTTCGATTCCCACTGCTGTCTGTAAGAGAGTTTGGATCTTCTCCCCATGTCTGTGTGGATATCCTCCCACATTCCAAAGATGTCCTGGTTAGAGTTAGTGAGTTGTGGGCATGCTATGCTGGCACTGGGAACATGACAACACTTGCGGGCTGCCCTTAACACAATCCTTAGATCTTGTCGGTCATTGACATAAAACAGCACATTTTCACTGTAAGTTTTAATGTGACAATTAAACCTAATCTTTAATCTTAAAATATAGTTTACAGCAGGTCACAACCGGAAAGGATACGGGGAGGCATAATTTTAAGGTGATTGGAGGCAAGAGGGATGTCAGGGGTAAATTCTGCCAGGAAAACTCAAGCTGTGGTGCTTCCAGTTCGGCATATTCCCAAGACTCATGTGCCCTTTAACACTGTGTGAAATCCCCATCAGCAATGTTGAAAAGCTCGAAAGAATGATCAGCACATATGGAAAACAGTGGCTTGGGCTTCCACGATGCTTAAGTCCTGTTGGACTGTACGGGAACGCAAATTGGAATTACCAATTGCAAGTCTTGTGGAAGAATTCAAATGCACCAAATCAAGGTTGGTCATGACCCTCACTGAATCTGAGGATGCTGTTATTCGAACAGCGGCTTCCCCGTGTGGCAATGGGGAGGAAGTGGAGTCCATTTGAAGCTGTTCAGAGTACTAAGTCTGCTCTTCGCTTCAGGGATGTGGTTGGCCAAGTCCAACATGGGAGAGCCGGGCTCGGGGCTTGTCCCAAAGGCTCCTCAATGACACAAGGCAACATCAGTGCAGAAGAGACGGCTCGTGGTGGAGGAGGTGAGAGGACAGGAGGAGACAAAGTGACATGCTAGGGCCGTCTCAATGGCCAAGCAGGGCCACTGGACTAATTGGAAGAGCCTGGAAAAGAGCGAACTTAGCTGGCGTGACATCTGGGAGATGGAGGGATCTCGGCTAAGTTTTGTCATCAGAGCCACTTATGACCTCTTACCCACACCCCAGAACCTGAACCAGTGGTGGGGAGAAGACCCCATTTGCTCTCTTTGTCAAGCACCTGGATCACTAAGGCACATTTTAACAGGATGCACCATGAGCCTCACCCGGGGCAGTACACTTGGCGGCATAACCAAGTTTTCAGACAGCTGGCATCAATCTTGGAACAGAGGCAAATCACCACAAATGCTCTCCCACAAACATTGCAGGAAATGTCCACATCACTCGGTTTGTACCAGCAGGCCAACCTCCAGAGCACCATATAACATCAAAAGATGTAAGCATTCTGCAGGTTGCTCGGGATTGGAAAATGGATGTGGTCTTGGAAAAAAAGCTTGTGTTTCCCCCAGACACTGCGGCTACAACACTTCGGCCAGACATGGTCCTGTGGTCCACAACAGCCAAGCTGGCATATACCATGGGAAGATGGTGTTGAAGAAGCTTATGAGAGGAAAAAGACCAAGTACTCTGAACTGGCAACTGAAGCTGCCCAAAATGGCTGGAAGACCAAGATTTTCCCTGTAGAAGTGGGATGCAGGGGATTCGTTGCTACATCTACAGCCAGTCTATTGAAAAAGATGGGGGTGAGGGGTCACTCCCTCCAACAAGCAATCAAGCCCTTGTCAAATGCAGCAGAAGAAAGCAGCAATTGGATCTGGATTAAAAGGAAAGACAACAACTGGGCTGCAAGATGAAGACAGGAGGGTATGGAACTGAGGGGGTTGTATCTGGGATGCCAGGTAGCACCGTGGAGCCCTCTGGAGATGTCATGGGCTTATCAACGAAATGTCAAAGAAGGAGGGTGCCTACCTGATGACCCCGATGATGTACCTACCCTCCCTCCTTGTCACCACTCCAAACCCTCTGCCAACATCGAGAATGCCGACTTACCATAGGGATTGAAACATCAAGTCCTAGTAGCTCTACTTTACACATGGAGCACACTGCCAGGGGTGATGGTAGAGGTGGAAACATTAGGGACATACAAGAAACTCTTTTATAAGCATAAGCAATAGAGAAAAATGGGGAACTATGTAGGAGGGAAGGGCTATATTGATCTTAGAGTAGGATAAAATGGCAACACAACATTGTGGGCTGAAGGACCTGTATATGCTGTCGTGTTCTATGTTCCTTGTTTAGCTTAACTGGACTTTGGCTACCATGGTGGGGTCCTCTGCCACGATTCCTCAGGGTTGGAGTACTTACTGTTTACCTGGATGGTTGCAGCCACAACAAGGTTCAAGAAGCTGAACATCATCCAGGTTAAATGGGTTCACATGGTTGACATTCC
The DNA here is from genome assembly GCF_030028105.1 of Mobula birostris. Classification (NCBI taxonomy): domain Eukaryota; kingdom Metazoa; phylum Chordata; class Chondrichthyes; order Myliobatiformes; family Myliobatidae; genus Mobula; species Mobula birostris. The sequence goes on from NC_092390.1 coordinate 9,579,123, forward strand.
TGACACCATTCTCAGTGTTCACCCATCCGTTACCTGTGCATTGTGTCTGCACAATGATGATTTGCAGGATGCATCACAGCCACTCACCAGGGTTATTTTGATTTCCATTTCATTTTCTTCCCGACTTTATCTCCATCTCCATCACTCCCAGCTTTCTTTCTTCTTTGCAAAGAGTTTCTCACCATTACTCAAGAACAATAGCAATCCATCATTTTCTCCAGACTCTAGTGGTGCGCAACAGAACAGAAAAATTTTAAAAGGCAATTTTATGTGTTATGTAAATCAGTGGCATATTGTATTGATCAAAGAAAGGGAAGAACTGAGCAGAGAGAATAGATCTGTGAAACCATAAAAGGTTTCAAAGGCGCATTTAATGTGAGGGAAATGTATACAATATATATCCTGAAATTCTTTTTCTTCACAAACATCCACGAAAACAGAGGAGTGCCCCAAAGAATGGATGACGGTTAAATGTTAGAACCCCAAAGCACACCCCAGATCCCCCCTCCCACGCATAAGCAGCGGGGGGGGGGGGTAACTAATTTTAAATTGCCACCATATAAAACTTCGTCCATCTGCAAAATTGGGGTAGAAACTCCAATGTACTGTGTCTCTGCAGGTGAGAAGCATTAGATTGATCATAGGCAACACACACAAAATGCTGGAGGAACTCAGCAGGTCAGGCAACATCCATGGGACGGGAATAAACAGTTGACCTTTTGGACCGAGACCCTTCATCAGGGCTAGAAAGGAAGAGAGCAGTAGCCAGAATGAGAAGGTGAGAGGACGGGGAGGAGTACAAGCGGGCAGGTGATAGTGAGACCAGGTGAGGGTTAAGGTGGCTAGATGGGGTAGGGGGAATGAGTAAGAAGCTGAGCTGTGATAGGTGGAAGAGGTAAAGGACTGAAGAGGAAGGAATCTGATAGCAAAGGAGAGACAAGGGAAGGAGGAGGGCAAGAGGGAGGTGATGGGCAGGAGAGGAGAAAGCAAGAGAGAACAACCAGAATGGGAAATGGAAAAAGAGAGAAGGGGAAGGGCAAGAAATTATGAAAGTTTGAGAAATTGATGTTCATCCCATTATGTTGAAGGCTACCAAGATGGAATATGAGGTATTGCTCCTCCAACCAGAGTATGGCCTCATTGTGGCAGTAGAGGAGGCCTTTGATTGACATGTTGGATTGGGAATAGGAAGTTGAATTGAAATCATCAGAGATCCTCACCACCCAGGGAATGCTCTTTTCTCACTGCTGCCATCAGGTAGAAGGTACAGGAGCCTCAGGACTCACACCACCAGATTCAAGTACAGTTACTACCCATCAATCATCAGGCTGTTGAACAGAAGGGGATAGCTACACTCATTCTACTCCTGGTGTTCGCACAACTGATGGTCTCACTTTAAGGACTTTTTATCTTGTTATTTCATGCTCGAAATTTATTGCTATTTATTTATATTTGCATTTGCAGATTATTGTCCATTGATCCTCTTTATGGTTACTGTTCTATAGATTTGTTAAGTATACCCGCAGAAAAAGAATCACAAGGTTATATGTGGTGACATATATGTACATAAATTTTACTTTGAACTTTGAAGTGGGTGGCCGCTGGGAGACCCTACCTTTTGCGGTGGACAGAGTGAAGGTGCTCGATATAACAGTCCCACAATTTGCTTCGGGTCTCCTGATGTAGAGCAACGTGCACTGGGAGCTCCAGATACTTCAGTCGTGGAGTGGGTTTATATTGGTTAGCGCAACATTGTGGGCCAAAAGACCTGTACTGCTGAAACCCGACGCAGATTGGGGGATCGCTTCGTCGAGCACCTCTGCTCCGTCCGCCACAACAGACAGGATCTCCCGGTTGCCACCCACTTCAACTCTGCTTCACATTCCCATTCGGACATGTCCATACATGGCCTCCTGTACTGCCATGATGAGGCTAAACTCAGGTTGGAGGAGCAACACCTCATATACCGTCTAGGTAGTCTCCAGCCCCTTGGTATGAACATAGAATTCTCCAACTTCCGGTAATTCCCTCCCCCTCCCTTCCCCTATCCCTATTTCACTCTACCCCTCTCCCAGCTGCCTATCACCTCCTTCATGGTTCCGCCTCCTTCCACTACCCATTGTGCTTTCCCCTATTCATTCTTCACCTTTCCTGCCTATCCCCTCCCTGCTTCCCCTCCCCCACCCCTTTATCTTTCCCCTTACTGGTTTTTCACCTGGAACCTACCAGCCTTCTCCTTCCCACCCTCCCCCGACCTTCTTTATAGGGCCTCTGCCCCTTCCCTCTACAGTCCTGACGAAGGGTTCCGGCCCAAAACGTTGACTGATCTTTTCCACGGATGCTGCCCAACCTGCTGAGTTCCTCCAGCGTGTTGTGAGTGCTACTCCATGTTCTATGTTCGGTGCAATGTATAAGGTCCATTTCATTTTCAAAATACTCACCCTATTCCGACAAGTACAGAGGGGATGCTGCAGTGTTGGAAACACTACTCCCTAACCCAGGTACTGACTGCCCCTCATCTGGTCATCAAAGATGCCACTTTGTAACAGGACAGACGAATTCTTCCCAGAATCTTGGCAAACATTCATTCCTCAATCAACTCTGTTTGTTTACCCGATCCTTACCACATTGCTGCCGACCGCCGGTGTAGTGGCACCCGCGTCGGACTTCGAGGCAAGTGGTCCCAGGTTTGAATCCATCCGTGCTGGGTCCTGCAACTCAGCCTTGTAAAACAAAAAGAGACAAACGCTGAATAGACGCTAAAGAGACAAATGCTAAAGGCTGCCACCCAATGATCCACAAGGCACAGAGAGGAACAACATCTCACGTTGTTGTTTGTAGGAGTATGTTGTACAAACATTGACAGCCTATTTTACAAAATTCATGATATTTCAAAGGTATATACTTGGCCCATCTAGTCCATACCAGCCATTCTTCTACATAGTCCCATTGACCTGCCCTTCTATAACCCTCCCGCCCATGTATTTATCAAAAGTTCAAAGGTCAGAGAAATGTATACAATATGTATCCTGAAATGCTTTTTCTTCACAAACATCCACGAAAACAGAGAAGTGCCCCAAAGAATGAACGACAGTTAACCCCAAAGTCCCCCCCCCCGGTTCCCCCCTCCTGCACGTAAGCGGCAGCAAGCAACAATTCCCCCCCCCCTCGAAATTTCTCTTAAATGTTGCAATCGACCCTGCTTCCACCACTTTCACTAGCAGGTTGTTCCACACGCGCTCCACCCTCTGAGTGAACAAATCCCCTCTCAGGTTCCCCTCACATATATCACCTTTCACCCTTAACCTATGACCTCTAGTTCTAGTCTCAATCAACCTCTGAGGAAAATGCCTGCGAGCATTTACCTCATCTAGACCCCTCATAATTTTGCATCCTTTTATCAAATCTTCCTTCATTCTCCTGCACGCCAGGGTACAAAGTCCTATCTATTCGACCTTACCCTATAATTCAACTCCTCAAGTCCCAGGAACATCCTTGTAAAACCTTGTACTGCTGATGAAATACTTTAGGATGTCCTAAGGAAGGGTGTTAGGTTCTATATAAATGCCTTTTAAAGTGTTATAAATTTATCTTGAATATCTGCTGTAGATGCAGCAATCATCTCTGCTGCTGAGATGAACCATTATAACTTCATCCTTCAGAGGAGGAGACATTTGTAGTCTGATACACCCATGCATGAGATATCTTTTACAGATAGACCCCTCATAAGGTTTCAAAACTGTCGTGTCAAACCCATAGGGACGATTTTACAAATGGTGAGGTTTGAACACAGTCCATTACCTATAGTTGACCTGTGCGCAGAACCAGCAGGCAAGACTTTGGTGCATCCTTGGAAAATCTCCCATAAATCTTTGAAAGCAAAATGGGAATTTAAACTCTGTATTCTTCATAAAGCTGTTGTTTATTCCAGGCATTGATGTGAACTTGTTATTTTTTTTATTGTGTCTAAAGAGAATATTCCTCTTTTAAAAACAGAGGCATAGAGATGCTCTTAATCACTTCAAGGTCGAGAGTAGTCTTTGAGTACTCAGACAATTGGCACCTCAGACGAGACTGACCATTGCAAGAGCTGGTCAAAGCCATGGATGTTGAAGGTTTTCAGGTATTTATTTTATTAATCCTACTCTTAACTTTTTCTTTATTTGGTTTTAGGTCACTGTGCTATAGAACATGTTTTGTTTTCAGGAAAACACATGCAGAATGCAGCTGCCACATTATGGCATGCAGACACCACAACACAGGAGGTTCTGACAAAACATAAACAGTGTTGTTTTTTTCCAAAATAGCTAATGTTTATATGGATTATAGACTCTCTTTCCGTTTTGTTTTCCAAATGCTTTCAGCCTGAGCAATGTCTCTAGCATTTCAAATTTTCACTCATATGGCATGCATAAACAGGCTTTTGACTACTCGGAGAATATGTGAGTGCACCATAGCAGTTAGCAAGACACTAAGACACTAACAACTCAAGTTAAATTCCACCGCTGTCTGTTACGGAGCTTGTATGTTCTCTCCGTGCCTGTGGGTGTTTTCTCCAGGTGCCCCGGTTTCCCAAGACACGCAGGTTAGGGTTAGTTGTGGGCATGCTATATTGGCACCAGAAGCATGGTGACATTTCCAGGCCCCCTGTCACAATCCTTGCTGACTTGATTTGATGCAAACAATGCATTTCACTGTATGTTTTGATGTTTCAATGGACATGTGACAAATAAAGCAAAGCTTTTCTTTTTTTATTTCAAAAGGTTCTCCCCTGCTGTGCTGGGGGAGAAGCTGACAGCGATGCAGGTGGATGCTCCCCTGGTGTCATGGATTCTTGATTACCTGACTGGCAGACCACAGTACGTGTGCTTGCAAGTGTGTGTCCGACAGAGTGATCAGCAGCACTGGGGCTCCACAGGGGACTGTCTTGTCTCCCTTTCTCTTCACCATTTACACCTCCGACTTCAACTACTGCACAGAGTCTTGTCATCTTCAGAAGTTTTCGGCTGACTCTGCCTTAGTTGGATGCATCAGCAAGGGAGATGAGGCTGAGGACAGGGCTACGGTAGGAAACTGTGTCACATGCTGTGAGCAGAATTATCTGCAGCTTAATGTGAAAAAGACTAAGGAGCTGGTGGTAGACCTGAGGAGAGCTAAGGTACCGGTGACTCCTATTTCCATCCAGGGGGTCAGTGTGGACATGGTGGGGGATTACAAATACCTGGGGATAGGAACTGACAATAAACTGGACTGGTCAAAGAACACTGAGGCTGTCTACAAGAAGGGACAGAGCCATCTCTATTTCCTGAGGAGACTGAGGTCCTTTAACATCTGCCGGATGATGCTGAGGATGTTCTACGAGTCTGTGGTGGCCAGTGCTATCATGTTTGCTGTTGTGTGCCGGGGCAGCAGGCTGAGGGTAGCAGACACCAACAGAATCAACAAACTCATTCGTAAGGCCAGTGATGTTGTGGGGATGGAACTGGACTCTCTCACTGTGGTGTCTGAAAAGAGGATGCTGTCTAAGTTGCATGCCATCTTGGTCAATGTCTCCCATCCACTACATAATGTACTGGGTGGGCACAGGAGTACATTCAGCCAGAGACTCATTCCACCGAGATGCAACACAGAGCATCATAGGAAGTCATTCCTGCCTGTGGCCATCAAAATTTACAACTCCTCCCTTGGAGGGTCAGACACCCCGAGCCAATAGGCTGGTCCTGGACTTATTTCATAATTTACTGGCATAACTTACATATTACTATTTAACTATTTATGGTTCTATTACTATTTATTATTTATGGTGCAACTGTAACGAAAACCAATTTCCCTCGGGATCAATAAAGTATGACTATGACTATGACTATTTCAGGACCTACATATGTTGACTGGCAGAATGAACTCACAGGAACACAGCCAGTCAAGGAAGGAGACATGACTTAGCTACCCAAAAGCCTGTGAAAAGAGGTTGATTTTATGGTTACAGTTTAAGTGAGAGGAGGGAGTGGTGCTGAGATTGAGAAAAAGAATTTCAGTGCCTGGGAATCAGAGGCACAAAAGAAGTAAGACCTGGAACATGGACCTGAGTTAGACCATTCCACAGTCCTCAAAGGTTTGCACGAGATAGGGCGAAAGATCTTATTCTGTGTCATATATTTCCGGTCTTTCAGGTGATTCCGGACATAGGGAGGATGGAAAACCATGGAAAGATCTGAAAAAAAATACAAACTGCTGAAGTGTCTCTGGGGTCAGATTACCTAGTAGAGATCGGTTCAGATGAATGGCTCCATAACAAGTTAGGAACTTATTGAAACCTACCAGATATGGAAAGGCCTAGATAGAATGTACGTGGAGAGGAGGTTTCCATTAGTAGGAGAGTCCAGGATCTGAGGGCACAGCTTCAGAATAAAGGGACATTAAAACTGAGATGATGAGGAATTTCTTCAGCTAGAGACCTCCCCATGATCTCCCATTAATTTTTAGCTTGTATGTTTCCAAAGACTTCAAGACCATAATATATAGCAGTAGAATTAGGCCATTTGAAGTTCAGAGGTCAATGAGTCCCAAGGTCAAAGCCTAAAAGTTCAAGACTGAAGTTGGCAAGTCTGGCGGTTGAGGCTCAAAGGTTGATGCCCCCGAATTGGCATTTCTGGAGGTTGGAGGCCTGATGTCTATGACTCTGCATGTCTGGGCCAGGGACTGGAGGGTAGGTGGCCAGTCCTGGCATTGGAGGCCTGTCTGTGTGTCGAGTAGCTTGGGAAAGGGGCTTGTTTTCCTGATGTTTTGTCTTCTTCTTGTTACTTGTGCTGTTCTGCTGGAGACAATGGGCTTGCTATGCTGCCGCTGGAATGTGTGGTGGTCAGTAACCCCACTTGGAGTAACCATCACTTGCTTCAGACAGACATCATCCAAGGTTTTCTAAGTATATTCAATGTCCCTGTCGGACAACAACTTTTCTCACTGTATCTTGTGAGCAAGGGCCCAACTGGTGCAAGAGCAATGTACAAACCTGGGATGGACTTGGGCTCTATGGAAATTCCAATAAACTATGTGGAAGAAGGTATGTAGTCTAATAAGTGATCTATTAAATAGTATTTTATACAGCAATGCAGAGTCAACAGCCAGCGGAATCTAAACAGAAGCCTTTGCTCCCTATTCATCACTATGTCAAATAAAGACTTTATTTCAGTCCATTGCTAAGGTCATAGACAAACAGTATATTCATTATTTTAATCTACTGAATAACAATTGGAAGATAACAAGAAGGTAAGATAAAGGATATGAATCAGAATCAAAATTACGTTTAACACCCAGAATGCTGGAGGAACTCAGCAGTCAGGCAGCGTGGAATAGACAGTCTTGACCCAAAATGGCAAAGCACCTGCAGGATCGCTTGTGTTCAGAATCAGGTTTATTGTGAAATTTGTCATTTTGTGGCCCCAGTATAGGGACAAGAAGTTACAAAAAATGTATAGTCAAAAGAGGAATGGTGAGGTAACATACACAGGTTCATGGACTATACAGAAATATGATGGTGGAGAGGAAGAAGCTGGAACTGTTGAGAGTGCATCTTCACCCTCCTGTACTTCCTCCCTGTTGGCAGTAACGAGAAGAGGGTATGTTTTCTTATCAGTGATGTTCCTACTTGAACAGTGCCCAGATCTCAATAGCTCCTTCTGCAACTCAATGCAAATGCAGATCAATTCAGTACAAAGAAAATAGATTTAATTCCTCAAGCATCAGTAAAACATCCCAAGGCATTTTAGAGAAGTGTAATCAAATGTAATTTTATGCTGAACCAAAGAAGATGTTTGGTCAGAGAAGTAGATTTTAGGAGCAGGTTAAAAGGTAACCAATCAACAGGTTGGTTGATTTTGTTTTTAACCAGCACATGGTTAAAGGCCTAGTTAGAGTTAGAGCGAAGACGAGGGATGAACCAAGATGCTGGTGCTGGAGGCATGCAGGACAGGGGAGGTGAGGGAGGAAGGCTGTGAAACGGCAAAGTGGTTCAAACCAAGGGTGAGATATTCATGTACATTGGGTTGTTAAAGTGAAACCCAGTGCAGGTCAGGGACCACAAAGGTCATAGAGTCACCGAGTCATGGAGCACTATAGCCTACCTAGTGCATGCCGAAATGTTATTCTGCCTAGACACATAGTCTTCTACGCCGCTCGCATCAATGTACTTATGCAAACTTCTCACATCCACCACTTTCTCTGGCAGCTCGTTCCATGCTCTCACCACCCTCTGAGTGAAGAAGTTTCCCCTCAGGCTCCACTTAAATATTTCACCTTTCACCCTAAACTTATGCCCTCTGTTTCTAATTTTACCCAACCTCAGTGGGAAAAAAAACTGCTTGCATTTACTCTGTCTATACCCCTCATAATTTTGTACACCTCCCCTCATTCTCCTCGCTCCAGGAAATAAATCCTAACCCATTCAACTTTTCCCTGTTTCTCAGGTCTTCAAGCCCCAGCAACAACCTTGTAAATTTTCTCTGCACTCTTTCAACCTTATTGATATCTTTACTGTAGATAGGTGATGAGAACTGCATAGAATACTCCAAATTTGGTCTCATCAACCTTTAATGTGTGGAGAACTGAGTACACAAGTTCCCACCTCTTGTTTCACATGCCTTCGTTAATGCTCTTCACTGATGTCAGTCTCACAACCAAGCTCACACAATGAAAGCGAATACATAATGTGTGATCTCAGTTTGCATGTCTTCTGAAACTTTGACAAACTTCTATAGATGCACAGTGGGGAGTATCCTAACTGATTCTATCCTGACCTGGAATGGAAACACCGATGGCCAGGAACTGTAAAGGCTATCGAAAGTGGTGGACACAGCACAGTCCATCACAGTCCCCCACATTAAGCACACTGACATGGGGCACTGCCAAAAGAAAGGAACGTCCATCATCAAGGACACCCACCAGTCAGACCATACACTCTTCTTGCTACTGCCATTGGGCAGGATATATAAAAGCCTTAGGTCCCACACCACCAGGTTCAGCAACAACGCTTCAACTGTCAGGCTCCAATCACCATTACTCTGAACTGATTCTACGACCTGGAGAATCACATTCAAGAACTCTTTACAACTCATGCTCTCAGTGTTTTTTTTTATTTGCACAATATGTCTTCTCTTGCACAATGTTCAACTTCGTTTATGTAGTTTTTCATAAATTCTATGGTATGTTTTTACTTTCCTGTAAATGCCTGCAAGTGTATGGTAACTTTGAGTTTGACTTTGAAACATTGAAAAGGAATTGTTTTGATAAAGGGAAACTAATTGCTAAATGGTTTAGTATTGTCACATGTAATGAGGGATAGCGGAAAACTACCCTTTGCATTCCATCCATACAAATCACTTCAAAACGTCACCACATTGGACACATGCAATATTCTATGTGCAACATAAGTATAGATGAGTTGGCCTGAAGGACTTATTTCCATGTTGTAGGCCTCCGTGGCTATGAAAAGTCCTAGCTCACCAGACACACTGCTGTCAAACTCACTGGCGCCCACGTTCCCACATTCCCATTAACTTAACCAGCGCTACATTTCCTGTGTTCCCTTTCAGTTCACTAGGGCCACTGGAAAATGTATTAACTATTGCATAACATCTAAAGGAAAGTGAATTAAAAGTGTGTCGAGGTAATAATCAATGAACCAGAAAAGCTGTCAGTTCATCAACACGAGAATCCCTGGCATGACAGATTATCAGAGTTAAAACTAGAGGTAAGTCTTTTGGGAAATATTATGATGCCATACAGAGAGAACAAGTCCAGAACAGCCTTTCCTAAAAAGCTGATCAGGGTGGTATCAGCTAGAAATTATAAACCTGAACTTGGTCAAAGTTTGCAGGGTTAGCAAACCGGGGTGGATAGAACGAGTGATTAAGTTATTGTATCTGCAGAGTCTTAAAAACATCTCTATAATTTGAGTACTCTGGTTTAAGCAGCTTACTGGAATACAACTGGTTAAAGCTCTTCAGACAAGAGCAACAAGGGTATTTTGATATTGAGCAAACGGTTTTATTACATATTTCTTAGAGTCCTCTGTTAATTAGCAGCCACCTCCTTGTGGCTCATAATGGGTCATAGAGTGAGAGGGCACTACAGCAGAGAAACAGGCTCTTCAGCCCATCTAGTCCATGCTGGCCCATTTCTCCACCTAGTCCTATCTACCTAAACACAGACTATAGACCGTCATGGAACCCTCTTCCATGTACCTATCCAAACTTTTCTTAAGTGTTACAATTGAACTCGTATCGACCACTCACACTGGCAGCTCATTCCACACTTGCAACACCTTCTGAGTGAAGAAGTTGCCCTTCAGATTCCCCGGAAATATTTCACCTTTCACCTAAAACTATGACCTCCAGTTCTAATCTCTCCCCATGTGAGGGGAAAAAGCCAGTAATCATTCAGCCTATCTTTACCCCCCTTGTAATTTTGTTATTCCCTTGTTCTCCAGTGCTCTGGGGGATAAAGTCCGAATTGCCTTTAACTTACCAGCTCAAGTCCTGAAAACATCCTTTTACATCTTCTCTGCACTCTTTCTCAAGCTTATAAAAAGACTCTCTTTCAAGGGTTTCAGCACATATTGTAATAAACCACACTACAGTTAAAAAAGGTAAGTTGCTCCCTCACATGGTTTAACCAAAACCCGCAAAGTTCACCTTAAAGTGTTGGTGAAACATATGAAGCGTCAAACCCAGTATGGTGCCGGCAACATGAAAGAACATTGGTCAGGTTAGTGGGTATGTGGGAAAGTGGGCACTAGCAAGTTTAGACCATAAGATATTGGAGCATAATTAGGCCATTTGGCCCGTCAAGTCTGTTCCGCTATTCCATCAAGGCTGATTTATTATTCCTTTCAACCTGTACTAACCAAGAACCTATCAACCCTGCTTTAAATATATCCAATGACTCGGCCTTCTCAGCCATCTGTGCAATTAATTCCACAGGTCCACCATCCTCTGGCTTATAAAACCATAAGGAGTTTAAAGGCAGTGTGTTAGCTGAGCCAGATGCCAAAGTATCAGGATTTCTCATAGTCACAGAAATAGGTTCTTTAGGCCCAATCATCCACGCCAACCGAGGTATCAATCTGTGCTGGCTCTGAACCATTGCAGAATGGATTATCAGAGTTTTGTGTACCTCTCCTTGCTCTGGATTCTCCCACTGCCTCTCTTAATTTTATAAAACCCCTACAACAGGAACTTTGCAGATGCTGGAAATTCAAGCAACACACATAAAAGTTGCTGGTGAACGCAGCAGGCCAGGCACCATCTCTAGGAAGAGGTACAGTCGACGTTTCAGGCCGAGACCCTTCGTCAGGACTAACTGAAGGAAGAGCTAGTAAGAGATTTGAAAGTGGGAGGGGGAGGGGGAGATCCAAAATGATAGGAGAAGACAGGAGGGGGAGGGATGGAGCCAAGAGCTGGACAGGTGATAGGCAAAAGGGATACGAGAGGATCATGGGACAGGAGGTCCGGGAAGAAAGACAATGGGGGGGTGGGGAACCCAGAGAATGGGCAAGGGGTATATTCAGAGGGACAGAGGGAGAAAAAGGAGAGTGAGAGAAAGAATGTGTATATAAAAATAAATAACAGATGGGGTACGAGGGGGAGGTGGGCCATTAGCGGAAGTTAGAGAAGTCGATGTTCATGCCATCAGGTTGGAGGCTACCCAGACGGAATATAAGGTGTTGTTCCTCCAACCTGAGTGTGGCTTCATCTTTACAGTAGAGGAGGCCATGGATAGACATGTCAAAATGGGAATGGGATGTGGAATTAAAATGTGTGGCAACTGGGAGATCCTGCTTTCTCTGGCGGACAGAGCGTAGGTGTTCAGCAAAGCGGTCTCCCAGTCTGCGTCAGGTCTCGCCAATATATAAAAGGCCACATCAGGAGCACCAGACGCAGTATATCACCCCAGTCAACTCACAGGTGAAGTGTCGCCTCACCTGGAAGGACTGTTTGGGGCCCTGAATGGTGGTAAGGGAGGAAGTGTAAGGGCATGTGTAGCACTTGTTCCGCTTACATGGATAAGCGCCAGGAGGGAGATCAGTGGGGAGGGATGGGGGGGACGAATGGACAAGGGAGTTGTGTAGGGAGCGATCCCTGCGGAATGCAGAGAGAGTGGGGGAGGGAAAGATGTGCTTAGTGGTGGGATCCCGTTGGAGGTGGCGGAAGTTACAGAGAATAATATGTTGGACCCGGAGGCTGGTGGGGTGGTAGGTGAGGACCAGGGGAACCCTATTCCTAGTGGGGTGGTGGGAGGATGGAGTGAGAGCAGATGTACGTGAAATGGGGGAGATGCGTTTGAGGTCAGAGTTGATAGTGGAGGAAGGGAAGCCCCTTTTTTTAAAAAAGGAAGACATCTCCCTCGTCCTAGAATGAAAAGCCTCATCCTGAGAGCAGATGCGGCGGAGATGGAGGAATTACGAGAAGAGGATGGTGTTTTTTGCAGATGCAGCGCTCAAACGCATCTCCTCCATTTCACGTACATCTGCTCTCACTCCATCCTCCCGCCACCCCACTAGGAATAGGGTTCCCCTTGTCCTCACCTACCACCCCACCAGCCTCCGGGTCCAACATATTATTCTCCGTAACTTCCGCCACCTCCAACGGGATCCCACCACTAAGCACATCTTTCCATCCCCCCCCGCCCCGCTTTCCGCAGGGATCGCTCCCTACACAACTCCCTTGTCCATTCGTCCCCCCCATCCCTCCCCATTGATCTCCCTCCTGACACTTATCCGTGTAAGCGGAACAAGTGCTACACATGCCTTTACACTTCCTCCCTTACCATCATTCAGGGCCCCAAACAGTCCTTCCAGGTGAGGCGACACTTCACCTGTGAGTCGACTGGAGTGATATACTGCGTCCGGTGCTCCCGATGTGGCCTTTTATATATTGGCGAGACCTGACGCAGACTGGGAGACCGCTTTGCTGAACATCTACGCTCTGTCCGCCAGAGAAAGCAGGATCTCCCAGTGACCACACATTTTAATTCCACATCCCATTCCCATTCTGACATGTCTATCCACGGCCTCCTCTACTGTAAAGATGAAGCCACACTCAGGTTGGAGGAACAACACCTTATATTCCGTCTGGGTAGCCTCCAACCTGATGGCATGAACATCGACTTCTCTAACTTCCGCTAATGCCCCACCTCCCCCTTGTACCCCATCTGTTATTTATTTTTATACACACATTCTTTCTCTCACTCTCCTTTTTCTCCCTCTGTCCCTCTGAATATACCCCTTGCCCATCCTCTGGGTTCCCCCCCCCCGCTCCTTGTCTTTCTTCCCGGACCTCCTGTCCCATGATCCTCTCGTATCCCTTTTGCCTATCACCTGTCCAGTTCTTGGCTCCATTCCTCCCCCTCCTGTCTTCTCCTATCATTTTGGATCGTCCCCTCCCCCTCCAACTTTCAAATCCTTACTCACTCTTCCTTCAGTTAGTTCTAACGAAGGGTCTCGGCCCGAAACGTCGACTGCACCTCTTCCTAGAGATGCTGCCTGGCCTGCTGCGTTCACCGGCAACTTTGATGTGTGTTGCTTATAAAACCCCTATCAGGTCTCCCCTCAATTTCCGACGCTCCAGAGGAAACAGCCTACGTTTGTCTAACCTCTCCTTAGGGCTAATGTTATGTTTTGTATCTCCAAAACATAAAAACTAATTGAAAGGAAAGCGAGGGAGCCGGGGGATAATTCATGTACATTCGTTTTCACTTTAAACCAGGCACACGTGTATAACTTGGTGGCGTGATGACATACTGTATGACATTTATGTACTTTTACACATAACCCATAATAAATTATTTAAGTGAACTAGAGTGCTTAATCCAACAATGTATTTACAATATTACTCAAATATTATTGAAATATTAAGTACACAACAGCTAATACTCTCTAATTCATGCAGTATCCTGGTGAACTTTGGCACTTTCTCCAAACTGTCCCCATCCCTCCTGTAATATAAGGGGCCAGAACAGCACAACAAAATGTTCCAGTGAACCTGGTGAGTTTAAAGGGAGCAAGGTATGCACGTGCACTCTAGATCCGGGTTCTGGTTAAAAACCCAGCCACATTCGTGACCCCTGGTGTTCCCTGCCACGCAGCCACACTCCTAGCCCTCTGGATCTGCCCCTGTGCCCTGTGGATCTCACCTGCATTTCCAGATAAATAAATGAGCCAAAGGACAAGCTACCGGAATAACTCAACGAGTCAGGAAGCAACTATGGAAGTAAAAGGATGGTGAACATTTCAGTTGGGGAGCCTGTGTCAGGTCTGACAATGGAAAGGGGAGATAGATAGGAGGGGTGAGACGAGGGCTGGGAGGTGATAGGTGGAACTGGATGCATAGGAGCTAGAGAGGCGATGGAGCCAGGGGGAGAGGGGAGAGAGGAGATGAGGATGAATCAGAAACAGGTTTATTATCACTGACATATGTCATGAAATTTGTTGTTTTGCAACAGTACAGTGCAGGTCATAAAAATAACTAATGTTAAAATAATGCATAAAATATATCAAAATTACTAAAAGTTGCAATAAGAATATATTATAAAAAGTTAATAAATAGTGCAAACAGGCATTACAGGAAATCAGCTGAGGGAGTGAGGTAGGGGAGGAGGGAAGAGGATTGTTAAGAGGAAGGCTGATAGGTGGTAGGTGGAACCATAAGGCAGACAGATGGAGCTAGGAGAGGGAGGAGGAAGAGGAGAGATGGAGACAGGAAGGGGATGAAGGAGGGAATTAGAGAGGTGCAGCCAGGTAGATAGGTGAGTGAGCCAGATGCTGCACCGTCAGTATTTACAAACAATTTTTGCTGGATTCTGGGCACTTTACTCTCCACGGTTACTGGACTTGTTCTAGGTTCCAGACCCGACTCTGTGTACATGAACTGTGTACATTTCTCCACAGCACCCACGGAACAACCTACAGCTCACCTGAACCACAAGAGCAAACGCGGAGAAGGAGCAGGCAGAGGCTGGGACGCTCAGCTCCAAGTCCAGGCTGCACCAGGCAGGAATGTACTGGGTTTGTGTTGCAGAGAGGAGTCTCGCCAGGGCAGGCTCGATCGTTCTGGTAATCCCACTGCCTGGCAGCCCGTCCCACTGCAGGTCTCCTGTCTGCTTAAAACAAAAAAAACAGATCAACATTGAAATAAAAGAAGTGTGTCAGATGGTGAGAGTGGACAGCTAGAGATGTTTTCTCTGGGCAGAAATGGCTAATATGAGGGGGCATTAACTTTAAAGTGATTGAGGAAAATATTGGGGGAGGGGGGATGTCAGGTGTAGGTTTTTACACAGTGAGTGGTGGGTGTGTGGAACACCCTGCCAGGGATGGTGGAAAGGGGGATACTTTAGGGACATTTAAGAGAATCTTAGATAAGCACAGGGATGAAAGAAAACTAGGGGGCTACGTGGATGGAAACCTTTAGATCAGGGGCTTCCAACTTGGGGTCAATGGATCCCTGGCTTAATGATAAAGAAGGTTGAGAACAGAAGAAATAGGAGCAGGAGAAGGCCATCTGGCCCTTTGAGCCTGCTCTGCTACTCAATAAGATCTGGCCATGGACTGCCTTTTCCCCATAACCCTTAATCCTCCTACTATGCAAAAATATATTCACTGAGGTAAAAGTCTATCCAACCTTGTCTTAAATATATTTACTGAGGTTGGGAATCTCTGCTTTAGATTGTACTTGGGGTAGGTTAAAAGGTTGGTACAACATTGTGGGCTGAAGGGCCTGTACTGTGCTGTAATGTTCTATGTTTCCCAAATGAAAATGCGAGTGGGTGGAATTATGAATAATTTTTGTGCAGATTCTCTCTGCTTATGAACTTTGTTATTTGCCTCAGAACTAAAGCCACACCACAGCAGCAGAGCAGAGATTCGTCTGTGCTTTACATTATCTGGTGCTGGCCAGTTGGAGTCAGTTATACCGCTGTTTAAAATCAAAATATGTTGCCTTAACCATGCAGTTCCACAACATTGTGGAGTTGCAACAGGTGGAAACTCTTCTCGAGGCTGTGGGGTTTAAATGCAAGAATTCCAGTTGTCCAGTGATGTAGCAGAAGATCGGAGATCAGCAGGGTACAAAAGAGACAGGAAAATGAGGTGGACTGGGATCATACGAATAGGACAGACGGACTGTGAGGAATGCTACTTTTATTTCTTTGTTCAGAAGGTGTGAATGTCACTGGCAAGTTCTCTGTTTATTCTCCACACCTCAACCACACCCTTCCTCCTATCCCCAGCTAAGAGACCACTGCATGGAAGGGACCAGAGTCACACACGACTGGATTGAGGAAGGAGGGTGAATTCCCTTCCCTGAAGGACAATGGCGGGCCATTTAGCATTTTTAAAGTCATTTTATGGATACCATTACTGAGTGTGTGGACCTGTCTCAATGATTATTGCCCAGTAGCCCCTACATCCACAGCAAAGAAGTGTTTTAAAGAGGCTGGTGATGAAACATATCAACTCCTGTCTGAGATGCAATTTAGATGCATTCCAATGTGCCTACCAGATCAACAGGTCCACGGCAGATGCTATCTCGTTGGCTCTTCACTCAACCCTGAAACATCTGGACAGCAAAGATGCATACATCAGGATGCTGTTTATCAACTACAGCTTGGCATTCAATACATCATCCCCTTAAAACTAATCAATAAGCTCCAAGACCTTGGCCTCAATACCTCTTTGTGCAATTGGTCCTGGATTTCCTCATATGCAGACCCCAGTCAGTTCAGATTGGCAACAACATCTCCTCCACAATCTTCATCAGCACAGGTGCACCAAAAGGCTACTGGGTGGTATTTCATTGATTTTGTTATAGTTATTATTCTATAGATTTATTGAGTATACCCACAAGAAAATGAATCTCAAGGTTGTATATGGTGATTGTTATGTACCCCGTAACTGCGTTGCCAAACCAGCAGAAAAGGAACGCTCGTTGGAGTCTGTGATTACTAGGAACTAGTAAAGTTTTATTAAAGAAATAAGTAATACAGTACACTAATCGCAAGGATATAAATGTAACAGGTTAGCAATGATAGTATACACATACACACAGAAATAGGGTAATAGGAATCAACCAAGCTCTATCGCAGTCTACGGGTAAAATGATCAGTCTTAAGTGAAGCAGAGTTCAGTTCAGTTTAGTGCAATTCGAAGTAATCGCTGTTGTTGTACCGTTGGAGAGAGAGAGAGTGAGAGAGAGAGAGAGAGAGTAAGAGATGCAGTTGGTTTCGGGCAGACCTTTTGATCTCTTCTGATCCCGCTGTGGTCACCGACTGTGACCCCTCCGTTCCGGATACGATCGTTCGTCCACGGTGAACCCGGCACCCAGGCAAGGGCGGACACACACCCCAGGTTCCCACTGATCGTACCTTTACACCCTGTGAGCCTCTGACCGATTCCCACGAACCGGTCCTCCAAACTTCCACCAACTTGTGGGGACACACTGCTCTTTCCAGGGTCTCGTGGCATGTTGTGCCTTAGCAAACCTGCTCTTTTTATCCTCCTGCTGGGGTATCACCTGTCCATCAAACTTCAAACAGTTCAGGTTCAAAGCAAACGGTCTGTCAATATCTGAATTATGTTTCTTTCTGGTTAATCTCTCTCTTCTCTCTTATTAGCATTTTGAATGTTTCTCCATTGTCTTCATTATCTCTCTCATTAGCATCATCCGTCCGGTAGCTCTGCTTGGCATCACACATGACATGACATATATGTACTTTGACCTTGAGCTTTAGAACTTTTTACTGATGTTGGTCCTTAAGTCCACGCCTCCTCTTCTCACTCCACATTTGAAGGCCAGTGACATGGGCGGGTGCTGAAGGACATCTGGATTCTAGGCCTCTGCTCTGCGTTCAAAGACCAGCGACGTAGATGGGTGACAAAGAACATCCATGGATGTCAGGATGTCCCAGGTCAGTGGGTCCCATGACCAGCTGTCCAAGCAAGCAGGAAGGCAGAAAAGCTGGTGAGTTGCCTCACCTGGAGTTTGGGATCCAGTCATCGGCCGGTCTGGAGGTCAATGGGAAGTGCAGAGGTCAAAGCCCAATGGTCAAAGCCTGGGGACTGGAGGCCCAGAAGCTGGTCCTGGGGTTGGGGGACTGACTGTGTGGAAGGGAGGAAAGGAGTTTGTTTTGCTGTTGTTGTTTTGTTGCTTGCTGTGTTCTGTGTTGTTCTGAGCATGGTGGGCACGTTAGTGCCGGAGTGCGTCGCGACACTTCTGGGTTGCTCTCAGCACATCCTCATGTGTGTTTGTTGGTTGATGCATTTCACTGTAAATTTCAATAAATAAATCTGAGTAAGAATAATTCCATTCTGAGGAGTGGATAGTGAGAGAAGACAAAATGGGTGATTGTAGTAAGGGGGAATTGAAGAATGGATGTGCATTGACATAACACTAAGCCTGAGCCAATAATCATTCCTAAGCCCCTGTCATGTGGAAACAGTAACTACATGACTCCATGACACAAAGAACCAAAGGAATTTGATTTGGGGTTACCTTGCCTCATTTCACCACCTCATCCAGCAGTAAATCCCATTCCCTTATCTTGCCCTCATCCTTGGCATCTTCCCTTTTCCCTAAAAATCAGTCTGTTCCTTTCTATCCTCCAGGTTTACATTTTGCAATCCCTTCTCACTAATTCCCCAGCTCCCTCAGGTTCACTCAAATCTTTCCTTAGCTATTCCTGAAGGCACGTGTGGTTTCAGTTCCTCAGCCTCAGACTCCATCTGTGTTGTTCCTTAGTCCATCGCATATAAAGCAACCCCCCCCCCCCCACCATGGAGCACGTCTACACGGAGAGCTGTCGCAGGAGAGCAGCATCCATCGCCAAGAATTCCCACCATCCAGGACAATACCTCTTCTCGCTGCTGCCACCAGGAAGGAAGTACAAGTTCCTCAGGATCCACACTTCAAGGTTCAGAAACAGTTATTACCCCTCAACAATCAGGCTCTTGAACCAGTGAGGATAACTTGAACTGTCCCCACAACCTATGGACCTCCTTCAAGGCCTCTTCATCTCATATTCCAAATATTTATTGTTTATTTATTTATTATTGTTGTCTTTTTGCACATTGGTTGTTTGTCCTGCTGGATGTGCTCTTTCATCAATTCTATTGTACTTTGTACTTGTTGTGAATGCCCACAAGGAAATGGATCTCAGAGTTGTAAGTGGTGACATATATGTACTTTGATAATAAGTTTACTTTGAACTTTGCTGTTTCTGTGTGGCACACTTGATGTCCAGTCAATGTTCTTCCACTACAGAGCAACACAGCACCCCAGCTTTGGATTAATCATCACTGTCAACAAAACTGAGAAAAGAATCTCAGGGTTGTATATGGCGACATATGTGTACTTTGATAATAAAATTGACTTTGAACTTTGAAACCCGCCATGAACTCCTCTGAAAGTTATTGATCTGTGTCTTTAATTCTAATTCTCCCCATCCAGGTTCTGCCTTACCAGAGTTTGTAACCATTGCAGTCTTGGTCACCTGTCCTCACATGTCTTTATTTAAGTTGAGGTCAATATTCGAATGACAATCACAATTCAGGGATGTTTTGGTGTAAAAACAGAAAATGTGGGAAAAACTCTGCAGGTCAAGCTGCACCTCTGGGGAAAGAAACAACTAATATTTTCAGCTTGAAGGCCCTTGGTTGACAGGAGGGACTCATGGAGTCAAAGAGTCACACAACACAGAAACCAGTCCTTCAACCCAGCTGCTCAATTCCAACCACAATTCCCATCTAAGTATGTGCCTCTGTCTGGCCCATATCCCTCTAAACCTTTCCTATCCATGTACCTTTCTAAGGACCCTTTAAATGTTGTTCGTGTATACACTGCAATCACTCAAGTCAAGGGTGATGTTCTCCTAAGGGGTTGTCTGGTGGTGGGTTCTCAGGAGGCTGTGGAGGCTGAGCTGGGATCCACATTTTCTAGTGCCATGGTGGCTGTGGTTAGCATTTGGATCTTCTGGCTGTTCAGTCTCCTTTCGTAGTCACTCCCTGTTCCCTGCAGCCCTGCGGAGGTCGCTCTTTTATAAAGCGGTTCTCTCTTCAGCAGATTTCCTCCAGGTGCATCTGTCGAGTGCGATGTCTTCTCACTTTTTAGCTGTTACATTGCATTTCTTCAGGCTGATTTTGGTGTTATCTTTGAAGGAGGAGGGGCACTGGGGGAGGTGATAGGCAACTGAGAAGAGGTCAGCTGCCACAGCGGAAAACAGAGTGAGTGGGGGTGGGGGGGGGGAAGTATTTTATAGTGAAAAGAAATCGATATACATGCCGTCAGGTTGGAAGCTATCCAGACAGAGTATAAGGTGTTGTTCCTCCACCCTGAGGCTGGCCTCTTTGTGGCACAAGAGGAGGACATGGATTGACATGTCGGAGTGAGAATGGGAATGGGAATTAAAGTGTTGGGCCTCCGGCTATTTCCGCTTTTGGCGGATGGAATGGAGGTGCTCGACAAAGCACTCCCCCATTTTCCGACGGGTTTCACCAATGTAGAGGAGACCGTTTTGGGGGCACTGGATACACTAGTAGACCCTTGCCGATTCGCGGGTGAAGTGTTTCCTCACCTGGAAAGACTGTTTGGGACGCTGAGTGGAGGTGAGGGAGGAGGTGAATTGGCAGGTGTAGCACTTCAGCTGTTTGCAGGCTCTATCTCCCTCCTAGCACTTATCCATGCAAGTGGCCAAAGTAGTACACCTGCCAATTTGCCTCTCACCTCTTCTCTCCTGCCTACCATCTCCCCCCGGTGCCCCTCCTCCTTCCTTTTCTCCTATGGTCCACTCTCCTCTCCTGTCAAATTCCTTCTTCTCCAGCTCTTTACCTCTCCCACTCACCTGGCTTCACATATCACCTTCTTCCCTTCCCTCAGTCTTTTTATTCTGGCATCTTCCCCCTTCCTTTCCAGTTCTGAAGAAGCGCCTCGGCCTCAAATGTCGACTGTTTGTTCATTTCCATGGACACCGCCTGACCTGCCCAGGTCCTTCTGCATTTTGTGTGTGTTAGTTAGTTGTGTTGGGCACGTGGCCAAGTGGTTAAGGCGTTCGTCTAGTGATCTGAAGGTTGCTAGTTCGAGCCTCAGTCGTGGCAGTGTGTTTGTGTCCCTGAGCAAGGCACTTAACCACACATTGCTCTACTCTCTATGCGAGGAGTGGCGCCCCACACAGACTTCCAATCTGCACCTTGTAAGGCATGAAAATGCCCAACGCAGGCCTCTCATGGTCTGAGTCGACGTTCCCTACCTCCCCCTCCTAGTTAGTAGATCATTTCCCTCACCAACACCGCTTCAACTAGTGTTTCTATCTACATGAGATATAACTGCATGAATATTTTTTAAAGAAAACCAGAGACTCTCTCTGCTTTTTCTCTTAACTTATCAGCACTCTTTAACCCTTTCGCTGCCACTTAGATTCGTAGACTCATTGAGCAAGCATACAGGTTGATCAGCCCAACCAGTCCACGCTGACCACGTCCAGCTCGTCCCGATTTCCTACATTTGGTCCATATCCCTCCAAGTCCCACCGATTCATTTACCAATTGAAGTGATTCTCAAATGGTACTATTGTATCCACCTCAACTACTTCCCCTGGTAGCTCATTCTTTTATCTTTCACTCTAAACCTATGACCCTACCTTGAAGAAAAGACTCCACCTTATCTGTGCAAAGGCCAGAGTAAATGTGGAAAGGATGTTTCCCATGGTGGGGGAGTCTAGGACAAGAGGGTAGAAACTCAGGATAGAGGAGCACCCATTCAAAACAGAGATGTGGAGAAACTGCTTTAGCCAGAGGGTGGTGAGTTTGTGGAATTTGTACGACATGCAGCTCTGGAGGCCAGGTCTATTTAAGGCAGAGCTTGATAGGTTCTTGATGGGACATGGCATCAAGGTTTACAGGGAATAGGGTTGAGGAGTGGAAAAGTCAGCCATGATTGAATGGTGGAGCAGACTCAATGGGCCAAATGGCCTAATTCTGCTCCTCATTTTCATGTACGTCTCATAATTTTAAAGATTTCTCTAAGGTTGTCCCTCATCCTCCTATATTCCTCAGAATAAATACCTAGCCTGTCCATCCCCTCCCTATAACTCAGGCCCTCTAGTCCTGGTAATATCTTTGCAAATACTTTCAACACTCTTTCCGGTTTAAATACATCTTTCCTATAGAAGGGTCTCTAAAACTGTATATAGTACTCCAGGTGCTGTCTACCAATGACTGCAAGATAATGTTCTGTCTTCTAAATTCAATTCCCGAATGATGAAGGCCAGTGTGTTAAATGCCTTTTTCACCACCCTGTCTACCTCTGCCACTGCTTTCAATGAATTATGTACTTGAACTCCTGAGTCTCCCTGTTCCATGAGTTCCTTGTGTTCCCTCTGTATTACTTCCTGGTTGGATATCTGTGAACATATACCTGTATACTTAGAATGCTGGTAATTTCATACAACATAGGTTTGGATACAGCAAGTGGAAATCACACACACAAAATACGGCAGGGACTCAGCAAGTTCAAGATCGTCTAATGTCATTTCCAGTACACAAGTGTAAAGGAATACAAAATAATTGTTACTCTGGGTCCAATGCAGCACAAAAAAACACAATAAGATAAAGAACACAGGATTAAAAAAACCACAATAAATATAAAATCCATAAGATAGCTTACATACATAGATTGTTTCTATGTCCACAGAGTGAGGCCAGGCTGTACATAAGGTGACTAACAGGAAATAGTAAAGTAGCGGTGGAGTTAGTGGAAGGAGGAGTTAATCAGCCTCACTGCTTGGGGAAAGTAACTGTTTTTGAGTCCGGCGGTCCTGGCGTGGATGCTACATAGCCTCCTCCCTGATAGGAGTGGGACAAGCAGTCGATGAGCAGGGAGCAGTGTTGAAAGTCAAGCAACATCTATGGAAAGAAAGTTAAGAGTTGTCGTTTTGGGCTAGGACCCTTCCTTAGGACTTATCAGAATAAGACAGTAACCCGTTTTGCCCGCAGTGTCCTTGGCCAAGGGTAATGTAAGCCAGGAAAGGGAAGCTGGTAAAGGAGAAAAGTGTGGCAAAAACAGAGTGTCACAGAGAGCTGGGAAACCAGACAAGGGAAGGAATGTATAAAAAGTCGGGCTTAGCTGATTGCAATCCCAGAAACATTCACAAGACGACAGAATTCAACATTGTTGTGGCTCTGGGAATGTAGCAGGAATTCCAGAAATGCAACCGAGACTTAACGACAGGATGATCAAATCATGGAAAAGTCTTAAAGTTTGAAAGAATGTATTACTTAACTTTTACACGCACTTTGGGACTAGCAAGACTATTCTTGGTGACCATGTACACTCAGTGGCCACTTTATTAGGTAAAGGAGTGTACCTAATAAATTACGTGCAAGAGTACAGCCCGCTGTAGTCTTCTGCTGCTGTAACCCACCCACTTCAAGGATCAAAATTCAGAGATGCTCTTCTCCATACCACTGTTGTAATGTGTGGTTATTTGAATTACTATCTCCTTCCTATCAACCTGAACCTATCTGGCTATTCTCCTCTGACCTCTCTCATTAACAAGCTGTTCTCACCCACAGAATAGCTGCTCACTGGATGTTTTTTTGGTTTTCGCACGAACCCCTTGACCACGTCTGCATTCTTTGATACACTAATTTCTGCCACATGGTTATTATATGTTCTACGTCCTGCCTTTTGTAATTCCTGCCCAGATATTGTGTTTTGGCACAGTGGTTTAGTCTGATCAACAGACTTAGGTTGAGAGATCGCAGCCAATCTGACAGTGTGGGCTGGCTGCCTTGCCCAGCACGGTTACTCATAAACACAATAACTTCTGCAGATGCTGGAAATGTTGGGCAACACAGACAAAATACTGGAGGAACATATGTTGAACACATTAGGGTTTCGACTGTTTATTGCCTCCACGGATGCCGCCTAAATGCTGAGTTCCTCCAGTATTTTGTGTGTGCTGCACAGCAAATTGGACGGCAGGTTGGAGACATGTCTCTACCAAAGGAGGTGTAAGGCACTCCTTCCTTCTGCTAGCATGCAGGTCGCCCTTGGGCAAGGTGTAGCACCTGCTTAGCCCCCCGATCAGTGTCACTTGAAACCATGGGAGCAGGTGGTGGATGGTCTTATAATCAATTGGTGCATATCACAAGTCCTGGTTATGTGACCACTGATACCAGGCAGACCATCTCTGAAGAGCATTGATAATGGCTGGATGTCACCCGTCCTGTAAAGACGTTGCCCAGAAGAAGGCAATGGCAAATCGCTCCTGTTAAAATTTACTAAGAGCAATCATGGTCATGAAACCAAAATCATCTATGTTATATGACACGGCATATAATGATGGTGATGATGCCCAGCAAAGTTATAGCAGGGTTAAGATAATGTGGGAGGGAACTATTGCTGACTGTGGCCAGGTACCAGTCATTCTGCAGGTCTTCCAAAAATAATATTCTGCAGATGTCAGAAGTACAAGATAAAAACAGGAAGGACACAAGTTTATATCTGCAGTATAAACCAGTGGTGAGGATCAAGAAGGTATGGTCAAGGGAGGCAGAGGAGCGCTTACAGGACTGCTTTCAGTCAGTGGATAGGACATTATTCAGGGATTCATCTTTGAATTTCAATGAATACACTTAAGTTGTCATCAACTTTATCAAGACCTGTGTGGATGAGTGTGTGCCTTCAAAACATACTTCAAGACATACCCAAACCAAAAGCCATGAACCAGGAGATTCATAGTCTGCTGAGGGCTAGATCTGTGGCATTCAAGACAGTGATCCAGAATTATACAGAAAAATATCTAGGTACAATTTATGGAAGGCTATCTTAAGATGCACATCATCTCTGGCAGGGTTTGCAGGCCATCACTTCCTACAAAGCGAAACCTAACACCATGAGTAGCTGAGATGCTTCACTCCCAGATGAGCTCGACATCTTTTATGCACGCTTGGAAAAGGAGAATAAAACTACACTTGTGTGAACCCCTGCGGCATCTGGTGACCCTGTGGTCTCTGTCTCGGAGGCTGATGTCAGAACATGTTCGAAGAGGGTGAACTCTCACAAGACTTCAGGCCTTGATGGTGAACCTGGTAGGACTCTGAAAACCCGTGCCAACCAGCCTGTGGGAGTGTTCAAGGACGTCTTCAGTCTCTCACTGCTGCAGCCCCACCTGCTTCAAAAGGGCAACAATCATACCAGTGCCCAAGGAGAGTAGGGTGAGCTGTCTTAATGACTATCGCCAGGGGCACTCACAGCTACTGTGATGAAGTGCTTGACAAGCCTGTTTATGGCTTGAATCAACTCCAAAGCAAGGACATGGCCCCACTGCAATTTGTCTATCACCACCATTGGTCTACAGCAGATGCAATCTCACTGGCTTTCCACTCGGCCTTGGATCAGCTGGACGACAGTAATATTTACGTCAGGTCACTGTTAATTGACTACAGCTCAGCATTCAACACAATCATACCCTCAGTTCTAATCAACAAGCTCAAGACCTAGGCCTTTGTACCTCCCTCTGCAAATCACTCTTTGATTTCCTCACTGGGAGAACACAGTCTGTGCAAATTGGAAATAACATCTCCTCCTCGCTGACAATCAACACTGGCACACCTCAAGGACGTGTGTCTACTCTCTCTCTACACATGACTGTGACTAGGCACAGCTCAAACAGCATCTATAAATTTGCTGACAAGACAGCTATTGTTGGCAGAATTTCAGATGGTGAGGAGGACGTGTACCTCAGTGAGGTACATCATTTTGTTGCGTGGTGTTGCAACAACAACCTGTCACTTACAGCAAAGGAACTGATTGTGGGCTTCCGGAAGGGGAAGTTGAGGAAACACGCGTCGGCTCTTATCGAGGGATCAGTAATGGAAAGGGTGAGCAGATTCAAGTTCCTGGGTGTCAACATTTCTGAGGATGTATCCTGGGCCCAACGTATTGATGCAAATACAAAGAAGGAATGACAGAAGGTATCTTTCATTAGGAGTTTCAGGAGAATGGATATATCAGCAAGGACACACACAAATTTCTACACGTGTACCAATGAGAGCATTCCAACTGGCTGCAGCACCGTCTGGTACGGAGGGGCCACTGCACGGGGGAGAGCAAAGCCGCAGAAAGTTGTAAGCTCAGCCAGCTCCATCATGGGTACTAACCTCCCCATCGTCAGGGACACCTTTGAAAGACGATGCCTCAAAAAAGTGACATTCATCATTAAGGACCCCCATCTGCGAGAACATGCCCTCTTCTCATTGCTACCATCAGGGAGGAGATACAGGAGCCTGAAGACACACACTCAACAATTCAGGAACGGCTTCTTCCCCTCACTATTAAATTTTTGAATGGACAATGAATCAACCATGAACACTGCCTCACTATTTTTATAGTTATATTATGTTTTTTTCATTTACTCCTGCTACAAGGCAAGGGATCTCATGACCATATTAAGCCTGATTCTGAAATACCTAGCAGTAGTCTGCCCTCGTGTCGTATATCGAGCTCTGGTGGGAGTATGTGACCCAAGCAGTATACACAGAAAATGGTGGCACAATTCCGCAAATCAGGCAGCATCAGGGGGGGAGAGAAAACAGATAACGTTTCAGATCAATCATCTTTCCTCAGAACAAGGAGAAGTTTGAAAACGTGACATATTGCAGGGAAGAGGGAGCGGTGGAGATATCTGTGATAGGTTGAACGCCAAAAGAACAAACAACTTTTGATTGCCGGCTCCAATAAATGAAGTCATTCAGAATTTAATTGATCTCAAAGTTCACACTGGAAGGTTCTAACAGTCACGATGCCTTTGCTTGTGGTGTCTGTGAGTGGGCTGAAACGTCAACAGGTGGATATTTGTCCAAGAACTTTCCCGGCGATTCCTCACTGAACCCAACATGTGTGTGGAAAACGAGTGCTTGTTCTGTACAATAACCAGCAGTTCACAGAGGTTTTTCCGCATCATTCCCATTTACTACCACATCAACAACAAAGGCCAGGACGGAGTGCATGTGGAGACCATGTTTCCAGCAGTGGGAAAGTTTGGGAACAGCGGGCACAGAGATGAGGAGACATTTCTTTAGCCAGAAGGGTGGTGAATCTGTGGAATTCATTGCCACGGACAGCTATGGAAGCCAAGTGATTGTGTATATTTAAAGCAGAGATTGCTAGGTTCTTGATTAATCAGGGTGTCAAAGGTAATGGGGAGAAGGCAGGAGAATGGGGTTGAGAGGGATAATAAATCAGCCCTGATCACCCTGGGCAGAGCAGATTGACAGGCCAAATAGCCTAATTCTGCTTCTATGTCTTACAGTCTAGAAGCTCACATTTCATAGCAAATCCCAAACCAATGCAATCATTACCTATGTGGATAGCCTTCCCAAAAATAACATCTCAAAAATCAGAGAATATAAATAAACTATTATTTAGGAACTCTGTACATCACAATGCAGCAAATCTTGTTGAAATCAGGACATGCGATTATGAAAAAAAAGTTACATTTATAAATTTATCCTACCAGTCGTCTGAAAGTCTGGATGTTGTTTTCAATAGTTGGTGAGTCTAGGATAGGAGGGCACAGCCTTAGGAAAGAAGACTGTCCCTTTAGTCCAGAGATGAGGAGACATTTCTTCAGCCAGAAGGGTGGTGAATCTGTGGAATTCATTGCCTCAGACTGCCGAGTCACTCACTGTATTTAAAATGGACATTGATAGGTTTTTGGTTAGTAAGGGTATCAGGGGTTATGTGGGTTGTGCAGAATGGGAAAATAAATCAACCATGTTGAAATGGTGGAGTAGACTCAATGGGCCAGATGGCCTGAATCTCTGCCTGTGTCTCACGGTCTCATCTCTTCCTGCTTTTTAAGGCAGACTGGTTTGCTGCACTGAGTTAGTGACTGGGTCCGCGTCTCAGACCCATGTTGGGAGTGCACCCCTCGCTGTAACCCCGGCTCAAAGGCTGACCTGCTCCCTCTGGAGTTTCCTGAATGGTGGTTTACCTTCGTTTATTGCCACTGGGAATAACTGAGCCATCAGGCATGGAAGGTGATTGAGATTGCTTTTCAATCCCATCAGTGGGTACAGGCGCAAGGCAGCAGAGTTTTTCTTCTCCTAGGTGAGCGGCCATCCACAGCTGATGAGGCCCCTCTGCCCGTAGCTGGTAACCCACCTTTGCACCTTCTGTGCCGAAGCCACACCTGAAGGCTAGAAGTTAGACGTGATTGTTGGAGTCTAATTGACGTGCATTTAATAGGCCGTGGGGAGCTTACCCAAACCCTGGCTACAATAAGCACCAAATGAAAATATGCATAATGTAAATACGTAAATGAATATTTTTAACAACGGTTAGATGCTGAATAAAGCTCCTTCTACACTGTGTCATGAAACATTTCAGGTAGAGACAGGGCAGGCCAGGTCCAGAGTAACACTCCCTCTTGATTGCCCCATTGATTGCCCAGGGCACAGCTGTAGTGTAAACGTCCCAATACACTGCCCCATCAGACACTGCCAGGGGAGGGAGTAGATCCAGCCTCGGTTAGATACTGAACAAAACACAGAAAAAAACGGTTAGTTAGTAAAGCTTCTGAAAAGTGTCCCAAATGATCCCATCAAACACTGTCAAGCCATGTGTAATCTTGCTCCCTACTGCCACCTACTGTAGAGTGTTAGGTATAGAATAAATCAAAGTCAAAGTAAATGTATCAAAGTAGCTACATGTCACCATATACTACTCTGAGATTCATTTTCTTGTGGACATTTACAGGAAAATAAAGAAATACTATACAATAATTTATTAAAAACTATTCATAAACTAAGGCTTTCAGATAACCAATGTGCAAATAAAAAAATAATAAAGCATCTCCAAAGTTCAAAGTAAATTTGTTATCAAAGTATATATATGTCACCATATGCAATCGTGATTCATTTTTGTGCAGGCATTATTAATAAATCTATAGAATATTAAGCATAACAGAATCAATGAAAGACCAACCACCGATTTAAGGACCGGGCCGAATTGGGAAGGTTGGGTTCAGGCCAAACTGAGGTGGCAGAGTCCGGGTCCCAGAGCGTATTGATGCGACTGAACCTGATGGCTGGGTGATGATTTCGGTGCTGGGTCAGATGGAAAAGGTCAGGGTGTCAAGGCCCGAGGCGAGGGATGGGCTGGTTCAGCTCCTTGCTCCACATTGTTTACTCGGCTCTGCGCTGAACTAAGCGTCTGTGGGCAAAACTTTCTGGACTTCAGTTCAGAGCGCTATTTGCTTGCGTTTATAGTTTGCATTATTTGTTTATTTTTCTCTGCCTATTCGGTGTTTGGCGGACTTTTAATGTATTTTTTGGCTTTCTTTGTTTTGTGGCTGCCTATTAACAATGAATCTCAAGATTGTATAACGTAGACATACTTTGATGATAAATGTACTTTTGAACTTTGAATCAGAGTGCAGTAGACAACAAACTGTGCAAATACAAAAAGAAAAAAAAATAATAATAAATAAATAAGCAGTAGATATAGAGAACATGAAATGAAGAATCCTTGAAAATAAATTCCCTGGTTGTGGGAACACTTCAATGATGGGGCAAGTGAAATTGAATGAAGTTACCCCTTTGGTTCAAGAGCCTGATGGCTGAAGGATAATAACTGTTCCTGAACCTGGAGGTGTGAGTCCTGAGGCTCCTGTACCTTCTTTCTGATGGCAGCAGGAAGAAGGGATCATGTCTTGAGTGGTGGGGGTCCCTGATGATGGATGCTACTTTCCTGTGTCAGTGTTTCATGTATATGTGCTCAGTGGAGGAGAGTGCTTTACCTGTGATGGACTGGGCCATATCCTTTACTTTTTGTGGGATTTTCTATTCAGAGCATTGGTGTTTCCATACCACGCTATGATGCAGCCAGTCAATATACACATCTATAGTCGCTGGCTGGTGGCGTAGTGGCATCAGCACCGGACTTCAGAGTGAAGGCTCCCGAGTTCGAATCCAGCCGGCTCCCCTGCATGCTTTCCATCCGTGCTGGGTTCAGAGTCAAGCTAGCAACTCGACCTCGTCAAAATAAGTAAGCCTGCCTGCTAAAAAAAAGGGCCGTCAATGACGGCGTCCCGATGACTCCACTTGGAGCTAAGGGTGTTCTTCTTCTTCTCACACATATATAGAAGTTTGTCAAAGTTTTAGGTCATGGGAAATCTCCATAAACTCCTCAGGAAGTACAGGTGCTGCTGTGTTTTCTTCATAATTGCAGTTACGTACTGGGCGCAGGATAGGTCCTGTGAAATAATAACACCAAAGAATTTAAAGTTGCTGACCCTGTCCACCTCTGATCCTGCAATGACGACTGACTCATAGTTTCCCTCTCCGGAAGTCAATAATCAGCTCCTTTGTCTTGCTGACATTGTATAAGAGGTTGTTGTTATGACATCACTCAGACGGATTTTCAGTCTCCCCCCGTGTGACGATTCATCACCACCTTTGATTCAGCCTATGTCAGTGTCATCGTGTACTAGAATATGACATTGGAGCTGTGCTTAGCCACACAACCATAAGTGTAGAGTGAGTAGAGCAGGGGGTTAAGCCTTGTGGTGCACCTGTGCTGATGGAGTGTGCGGAGGAGATATTGTTGCCAATCTGAACTGACGTCTGCGAGTGAGGAAATCGAGGATCCAACTGTATTGAGGGTAAGGCCTAAGTGCATTTTAATTTCTTTGAGGGGAGGCAAATTGGAGTGTTTCCAAGTCAGTTCTGAAGCAGGAGTTGATATGTTTCATTACCAACCTCTCAAAACATTTCATCACTGTGAATGTAAGTAACTTTGTATGTGTATTGACACAAGCAGACACTCTCTCTCTTCCACACCCACGCACACACACACACATACACACACAGTAGACACACACACATACACACAAGACACTCACACACACACACGTACGTGTTTAAGGACGGGTCCTGTGCATTAGCACATTTCTTCATATTTCTGTGTTACCGGCTCTCCATAGTTGTCAGTCTTTCGTTGGTTTTGTCTGTCTGTCCCATTGCTCCTTTGCCCTAGTCTGGACAAGCCAGATACAGGACTATGAAACATTGGGACTTTGTAATGTTCGAGTACACTTCCAGAGTCCTGATGCCTGGATGAAAAGAGCAGCAAGTCTGTAAATGACAATACCTGTGTCTTCTCAGTCTCTTGGCTCCCTCTGCTGACAGGATCACAGAATAGCAGAACCAATAGTTAAACAAGAACTGAACTTTTTTTTCTCTTTCTTTCTTTCTTGTTCTTCTTATACTTATCATTTGTTCCTGTCTTGGGAGTGTGTGAGCTGTGTTGGCCCATGCCCCAGTAGGAATGATGGTCTTATACTAAGGTAATCGCAGAACAATCTACAATGACTAATTAATCTCCTCAGCGTATGTCTTGAGACTGTGGGAGGAAACCAGAGCACTCGGAGGAAATAGTCACAGTTGACAGAGAAAATGTAAAAATTCCTTAGAAACTCCCGTCCTCCCACCTTCTTACTCTGACTTCTCTTCTTCCTTTCAAGTCCTGATGAGGTGTCTCGGCCCAAATCATTTACTCTTTTCCATAGATGCTGCCTGGCCTGCTGAGTTCCTCCAGCATTTTGTACACACACACACACACACACACACACACACACACACACACACACACACACACACACACACAAACAACACACACACACACACACACACACACACACAAGACACACACACACACACACACACACACACACACAAACATGCACACAGATGGACACACAGACATAAACACAAGACATACACATACACACACATCCACACCCACACCCACACATACACACAAGACACACTCCCCCCACACACATAAGACACCCCCAAAAACATACAAAAGACACACAAACACACGCATGCACACACACACATACAAACAAGACACACACACACACAAACATTCACACAGATGCACACACACGCATACACACAAGACACACTCCCCCCACACACATAAGACACCCCCAAAAACATACAAAAGACACACAAACACACGCATGCACACACACACATACAAACAAGACACACACACAAACATTCACACAGATGCACACACACACATACACACAAGACATAAACATACACACACACACACACACACACACACACACACACACACACACACACATACACACATACACACAACACACGCACCAACAGAAGCATGCGCACCTGCACACACACACACGTGTTTAAGGAGGGGTATCCTGTGCATGTGCACATTTCTTCATATTTCTGTATTACCGGCTCTCCATAATTGTCAGTCCTTCGTTGTTCTTGTCTGTCTGTCCCATTGCTCCTTTGTCCTAGACTGGACAAGCTAGATACAGGACTATGAAAGACTGGGACTTTGCAATGTTCGAGTACAGTCCCAGACTCCTGATGCCTGGATGACAAGAGCAGCAAGTCTGTAAATGACAATATCCATGGATTTAGTGACTTTTATCAGGAAGATGAGCAGATAAAAATTTCTTCTCAGTCTCTCAGCTCCGTCTGCTGACAGGATCACAAAATAGCAGAGCCAATGGTTAAACAGGAACTAAACTTTTTTTTCTCTTTCTTTCTTTCTTCTTCTTTTATTTATCATTGGTCTCTGCCCTTGGAATGTGGAATCTTGGTACACGTGACAATAATACACCAATATCATTTGGGAAAGGAATTATCGACTTTTTCGGTATGAACATTGTGCGGGACATCGACAATCCCTCTCCTCCCACAGATGTTGTTCGACCCACTGACTTCCTCAGGAACATTGCTTGTTCCTGCAGATTCCAGTGTCTGTAGACTGTTGTGCCTTCACTTGATCCCCTGGCGACTGGAGCTCTACGACCACTATTCGGACAGACCATAGGATTCTCATGAACCCTGCGTGCCTGTGCAGTGAGCCGTAAAGCTTTGGGCTCTGAGGTTTCTAGAGCGCCTGTGTTTGTTAATTGTTGTCGTACTAGAGTCGCTAAGCCCATGCACTTTCTGTATAATCTCGTCATGGTTACTTTGACTGGCACGGGGTTGCCTCATCCTGTGACTAGTTAAAGCAGACTCCTGATCAGCCCTTATTGTGGCTGTAATTGAGCATTTAGAATGTTAAAGAGGACAAACAATCCCCTGGGAAGCATCAGATAAGTTACGTTATGTTATCTAATTTGAGTGAGAATGGGAAGGAAGTTACTTAACCATGTATGGGGAAAAAAGGAAAACTTCCTAAGGAATGGAAAGAAGGAATTATAGTTCCAAGACATAAAACAGGCAAAAATCCTAACAGTCCAGCAAGTTATAGGGTAATAGCATTAAACTCACATTCATGTAAAATCATGGTAAAATGTTTAATATGATATTGATGTATTACATCGAAACAAGATGCGGTATTTTTAAATATAAAAGGAAGAGGACCCATCACCCGATTTTATATCTAGAGCATGAGGTGAGGAGAGCACAACTCAACAGAGAAAGCACAGGAGCAGTCTTGTCCGATGTGGAAAAAGTATGTGATATGATACGGAAGGAATGTTTGACTATCAAATTATATACATTAGGAATTAGAGGTCGAATGCCAAATTGGATAAAAGATATTCAAATTGGTAGATCTATCATGGTGCCAGAAGGGAAATCTGTGTCATGTAAACAAACTGTGGAAAATTGAACCCCTCTGGAAATTTATTATTTCGAAAGAATAGACATATGTAACACTCGCTTCGCCTAGCCGCTTAATATAGGGGGTGATAACCCCCTTCCCAACAAATCTCGGTTGGCTGGATGCTGCGCGATGTGTCCCCTGTTACAAATCAGTACCCGGAAATAACAAACAGTACACAATATGTGATTAAATGTTTAAGCTTTATAACTCTTTTATATTTTGTTTCTTTACTAACTATATGGTGAGTAAAGAAACAAAATATAAAAGAAAAAGGGCCCAAATCATAAGATTTAATAATAAACAGCCTGTGCACAAAGTTGGCACTCAGTCAGTAGTCCTTCTTCCACCATCAGTCTCCTCCGAGTGTCGCCGACCTTCGGACCCCCGCTCCGAGTCCACCCCGTTCGGCGGTCTACCAAATCTCTCCATTCATGTCTTCTCTCTTCATCTCTCTCTCTCTGGCAAAAGCCACGAAATCAACTGCTTCCAGAATCACAAGACAGGGCAACAAAATCCTGATTGGCTAACATGCATCCAGAGTCCTGTTATCTCCAGCCATAACCCAAACATTGCTGCTACAGAGAAACCGTTACTTCAGCAGCGAACGTTACAGAGAAGCCATTACATTAGCCTTAGCAGTGAATAATTACAAAGAAGCCATTAGACATGTATTTTCTAATATAGTAGTATCAGAGTAGCATTACCTACGGATGATGGATTGATGTGGAAAATGTGTGGGAATGTGGAGAGATAATGGATTGATATGGAAAGGGTGTGGGTATGTGAATTTATAACATGGAAACTTCAAGAGGTGATAAAAGACTCACATAGTCAACACATATTAAGGAAATAATAACTAAAAATAAGAACGTTTTGAATGTTCTGAGGTTTTTAATAGGAAAGGAATGGGGAGCTGATGCTAAATCCTTGAAAGCAACATATATAGGAGTAATAAGATTAATACTGGACTACAGAAGTGTGGTATATGGATCAGCATCACACTGTGTGCTCAATAAACTGGATATAATTCAAAGTTCAGCATGAAGGTTAATCAGTGGGGCAATGAGGACAAGACCAGTGGTAGCAATGAGCTACACCTCTGGATCTGAGCAGAACTAATGGCTCCGTCTGTCTAAGTAGACAATGGATGCGCCCAGGAGCTGCCGGGAGGTGACGTGACACGTCACCTAACCGCCTTAGGGGCTCCACTCCGGATTTGTGTGGGGTTTACTCCTCAGCCTTCTCTTCTCCCGAAGATATCCACAAGGCAGTGGGATCTGTAACCCTGGATAGGAGTCCATACCGGGTACTGTCAGCCGGAGCCAGCTGAGCCCGGGACTCGTGTAAGGCAGGGTCGTCACGCCCTGTAGTTGTGACATATGGAGCAACTACCCACTACCCACTGAGCAGAACACAGCTTGCGTTTACATATTGGGTAAACCCACAAGGGCCTGGAGAAAATCATCCAACTAAACAGCTTTTAGATCCATGCTAAAGAAAGGAAATCTGAAGTTCTTGCTCGATCTATTGAAGGAAAAACAGAAAGAAAATTACTTAGTAACAAGACAACAAGTGTGACAGTGCGTTTTCCTGGGCTGCCTCCATTGCTGCGTGAAGCGCCAGAGGTGGATCGTAAATTATTCAAACGGAGGCAGAAAAATAGAGAAGTGTTTTTAAATGAAGATATAGTTGCAACATGTGTAAATAATAATCATTATGGATACTTACAAATGTACACAGTCGCTACAACAATTGCTAACGGCAGATGAGGGGTTTCCCGTTCGGTGAGACTTGAGGAACGGCCCGCCGGTGACGGCTACAACCCAGTCTCGACAAGAGGACGTGAACAAAGAGTTAAGGCTTGAAGTGGGTGCGAGTCTCTGAGGCGAGAGCTGGGCAGAGACTGGTTGCTGTAATAACCCAGTTTATCCGGTGGCACCTTCTGCGTTGTCAGCTGGGGAGTTTGCTTCCCAGATCTCCCGCAATTCCTCCAAGCACTGATCGAATTCTTCCTCTTCTATGGGATCGGACCTGCTGATATTTGGTTTTATGATCTCACAGCAAGTCAGGGGAGGGACTCCAGGGGGTACCGGGAATCCCGAGCATCCTCCGGGCAGGTGGAAAGCGAACCCGACATGATCCCACGAGCGGTAAAAAGGCGGTAAATCCAATCCGGTCGAATCGGGTCTCCACATCCAACCCTGGTCTGATTTCGAAATGACCGCCTCGGGATCACTGGGGATGTCGGGGCAGTCATCGAACAGGGAGGTTCCCGGACAGGAGACCACCACAGCATGCATCACCTCTTGCTTGTATCTGAACGTACCCAACACCCGCACCTCGGGCGGCTGGCCAGCGCACACGGAACCCTGGTACATGTCCATCAGACTCGAAATATCGTAGGTGAATTTGAAATTGCCATATCGGGATCCACGCTGGAAAGCGGGAGAGCTGAAACAATGGAGCAATATGTCCGTGTTTTGGTATTTGTTTCGCTCTCTCTCTATCTCAAGCTGGTCTATTTCAAAACTCCACCAGGAGAAATATTCTTTAACATTCTCTCCAATCTGCTTCCACTTTCGGCTGGTGAATCTCCCGCGGGAGAAGATTTCTTTGGCAGCGTTGAAGGTGGTGACATGGGAGAGCTGTGTGGGCTGGAAGGTAGGTCGGTCTGTCTCATCGATGTCCAGTAAGGTGTAGTCAGGTGTTGCTTTGTAATTTGTATCCCAATTCTCGCAGCGCAGATGAACCCTGGGGTAAAATGATTCCCCTCCAACCCTGCCTGAACCCGTCTCGTGCCATTCACTTTGGTTAAACATGGTTCTGTTTGCCCACCTGCCATGTGGTACGACGCTGTTGAGAGAGACTTCTATATACTCGTGTGTGTTCCTCTGGAACTAGACAGGCAGACGCGCAAGAGCGGGACTGAAGGAAATGAAACAGAAAATATTTTAGACATCACCTGACTAGATGATTCACGAATGAGTTGACAGGTCGTGGCCTCGTCATCACGTACACGTGAAACCGGATAGGTAACATTCACACAGGTGTAAATGGACCCAGCACATCACTACAAAAGTTTGATGGGATGTCTTAGTGGCTCCGGATCAGCTGCGCAGAAAGGCCAGTTTCCAGGCTGTTGAAGTCCATGACCCTATCTACGAAATAATTTGACTTTTCACCCTGGAACACCTGGACAGCGAAGGTGCATACATCGGGATGCTTGTTATTGCCCACAGTTCAGCATGCAATACCATCGTCCCCTCAAATTTTAAAATTCCACCATGTTAGTAATTCTTTGGGCTTGTGCTGGACCCCGCATGGAAGTGTAATGCAGAAGAAAGCATGGGGGCGCCGCTACTTCCTTGACAGCCGGCAGAGATCCAGCGTGACACCTAAAACGTTGTCAGACTTCTATAGATGTCTAGTGGAGAGCATATGACCGGCTGCATCACACCTGGTATGGAAACGCCAATGCCCTTGCACAGAAAATCCTACCTATAGTAGTGGATACGGCACAGTCCATCACGGGTAAAGCCCTCCGCACCATTGAGCACATCTACACCACGCCTTGTTGCAGGAAAGGCAACATCCATCATCAGGACCCGCTCCACCCAGGATGTGCTCTCTTATCACTGATGCCATCAGGAAGAAGTTACGGGACACTCAGGACTCACACCACCAGGCTCAGGAACAGTCATTACTCCTCAACCATCAGGCTCTTGAACCAAAGTGGATAACTTTACTCAACTTCACTTGCCGCATTATAAATGTTCCCACACCTATCAACTCACTTTCAAGGACTCACGTTCCAGGGAGGAGGAGGGGTGAGGTAAAGAGCTTGGAAGTTAATTAGTGACTTGTGGCGGAAGGATGGGATGAGGGCAGACGTGTGAAATGGAAGAGATAAGGTTAAAGGCAACATTGATGGTGGACGAAGGAAGCCCCTTTCTTTTAATAAGGAGGACATATATTTAGTTCTGGAATGAAAAGCCTCATCCTGGGAGCAGATGTGGTGGACACAGAGGAATTGAATAAAGGAGATAGCATATTACAAGTAACAGGGTTGGAAGAGGTATAGTCCAGGCAGCAATGAGAGTCAGTTGGTTTATAATAGACATTAGTAGATAAGCTGTTTCCAGAGATGGAGACAGAGAGATCGAGAAAGGCAAAGGAGGTGTCAGAAATGGACCAGGTAAACTTTAGGGCAGGTGGAAGTTGGAGGCAAAGTTGATGAAATCGACGAGCTCTGAATGGGTGTAGAACTGCCCCTGTGCAGTTGTGGATGTTGTGTCAGAAAATTTGGGGAGTGATACCAGTGTAGGCTTGGAACGTAGACTGTTGAATGTTGCCAACGGACAGGCAGGCATAGCTGGGACCCATGAGAGTGCCCATGGTTACATCTTTTGTTTGTAGGAAGAGGGAGGAGCCAAAGGAGAAATTATTAAGAGTGAGGACAAGTTCCGCCAGATAGAGGAGACTGGTGGTGGAGGGGAACTGGTTGGGGCTGGTGTCCAGAAAGAAATGGACCCACATCACCCAGGGCATGCCTTTTTATCATTGTTACCATCAGGAGGGAGGTGCTGAAGGCACACACTCAGCAATTGAGGAACAGCATCCTCCCTTCTGCCATACGATTCCAAAATGGAGACTGAACCCATGAACATTACTTTTCCATTTTTTAATACATATTATTTCTGTTTTTGCAGTATATTTAATCCATTTGATATAAATGTACATATACTTACTGTAATTGATTTATTTGTTTATTTTTTCTTTCTACATTATCATGTATTGCATCATACTGTCATATATTTCACAACATACACCAATGATAATAAACCTGATTCTGATATTTGCACAGGTACATAAATACAATGGTGGATTATATTGGAAAACATTGTAACACTCTGTTTTTTAAGTGTTTACTTGAGTGTGCTTTTATTGTGCATCAAGTGTTTATTCAGGTGTTTACTATGCCTTTGCTATGCATTAAGTGTCTGTTATTGAGTGTGTAGAGAATTCCTATGGTATTTCACTATGTAACCATTGATTTATTAGCTAGAATGAAACCTGTGTACTTCTGACCCCTCGAGAAAGAAAGATGTAACCAAGTAAAGAGATAGAGGACGATTGATTTGTTAGCTAGAGTAAAACTTACAGCGATATGCTATTGCAGTTAAGCGAGAAGGGGGGCTATAAAGAATGTGAGACAGGCAGACAGGCATTCAGAGGCTAGCCCACTGACTGTCTCAGCTTTGGTTTGCAAACTAAAGTTTAAACATTTCTTGGAGAATCTTCAGCGTCTCCTTGTCCTTTGTAAAACTATGACAAAACTGGCGTAGTCGTGCAGGATCGGGAAGAGACCCGTGGAAGAAGGAAACGGCAGATTGAGGGCGCTTCCTGGTCCCTGGGGGACCTCCACAGAGCTAACAGAATTCAGGGTGCACCCAAACAAAGGTCAGCACTTTTTAGCGACAAGTTGGACTAAGAATTCTGTTGGTTTTTGGGGAGATCTCGGGGACTCAGAAGTGTGAAAAAACTGCCGAAGGGTCTCTCCGATTCAAAGAATCTGGCAGAATTGAGGGTTAAAAGGAAGCTCGGAGGATTAATCAAGAACACTGCTGTGGGGAGTGAGTATGAATAAGGTAAGAGAAGTTAAGTAAGAAAAATTCCACGTGGTGTTGGTGAGTCCCTGTGGATACCGCTTCGTATGAGAGGAAGGTCTGAACGGGCAGGGAAAGAAAGGAAAAAAGAGAAAATCCTTGTGAATACTGCCTTAAGAAGTGTAAGGGTCTGAATAGATGAGGTGCTAAAGAGAAAATCCTCGTGAATACCGCCTTAAGAAGTGTAAGGGTCTGAATAGACGAGGTGAAAAAAAGAAAGTTCTGTGGATACCGCCCGAGAAAGGGGTCTGCACGGGCAGAACAGAATAGAAGATAAGGATAGCTTAAGTACATAATTTAGACGCCGGTGAGAAGAAATCATAAGGCGAGATAGAGAAATAGGTTACAGAAAATAGTATTACCGAGGTGTGAGACGTCAAGAATACTTTAAAAAGGGGAAGAACAACATGACAGGGAAAGGAACTGCAGTAGAAATATTGAGCAAAATATTCCCGGTGTGTCAAGGTAAGATCGCGGAAATTTCAGAAAAATGGGAAAAAAGAACGAAAAATCTGGTCACGAAGTGGCCAAAAGAAGGAACGTTTGATGTAAGTTTATGTGAGGAAATGGAGGCGCTGATTAAAAATCACAAACCAAGAGATAAATCCAAGAAAAGAGAGAAATAAAGAAATTAGGAGATAGAAGTGTTAAAACTCTTTAGGATGGAGGGAGAAAGATTGAGAAAGAAAGGAAGAATATCAATAGCAAGTAAAGAAGACACTGAGAAACAAAAAAAGCAGTCTGGCAAACCTCAGAGGAGAAACGGAAGAAGGAGCCGACTCTATACCCAGACCTGAGAAATGTAGAAACCCCTCCCCCTTATTACGAGAAGGAGACTCTTCAACAGTGCCCTATATTATCAGGAGAACTAGAACTGAGGGGAAAGTTTAAAGTCTGGGATACCGAAGAGGAAAGAAGAAAATATGAGGAGGAGAGAGAGGCACCGTGGAAGGAGATGCAGGAAGACAAGAAAAAAGTAGAAGGAGAAAGTAAGATAATAAGAGAACGTATCAAAGAGTTGTGGGAATTGAGACTGAGGAAAGGTCAGGAGGAATTTCTGTTACAGGACCATGATACTGAACATGCTGGAAGAGAAGATGATTTATCAGAAGAGCAAGAGTCAAGTAATGAGTATGAGGGTATAAGAGAGTGTAGACAGGGGATAGAAGAGGAGATCCCGGAAGAGGAAAAAGAGAGAGTGGAAAGGGAGATAAGAGAAATGGAGAAAGAGTATAGGAGATTACAGCGGGAATTGGGTTCCCGACTGGGTTTCCAACAAAACTTTGAGGAATTTGTGAGGACCTGAGCAAATGCTAGCCTGAATCAGAGAGAGGGGACTCCAAGGAGAAGTCAAGAGAAAATAGGAAAACAAGGGAGAGAGCAAACCCCGGGGAAATTTGTGTGGCAGCCAGTAAGAACGAGGTCAGAAGGGGATGAGGACTCGGATGAGGAGGAAAATCAGAATACGGAGAAAGAAGGAAAAAAAGTGATGCCGTTGTTAGTAAAAGGGTCAGGACAAGTACAGTATGTTCCTTGGGGCTCCCAGGACCTGGAAGGGCTGAAAAACACCCTGCCTAGCTTACATGAAGGAGCAGGGAAGTGGATTAGAGCCTTTGAAGAAGAAACTACGGGACGGTTATTGGCTATGGGAGAGTTGAAGGCACTGCTGTTAAGGTTGATGGGAACCTCCAAATTCAAAGAGCTGATGGAACGGCTGGACTACAAAATGCGTTCAGCCCAATGACTGACGGGACCAGCTTTGACCAAGTGAGGCAGAGGGTACGGCAGGCCCTCAGGAAGTTTTACCCACCCAAAGTGGACCCCAAAGCTTTGAAAGAGGATCCGCTGGGGGACATTGAGAATCCAGCAGCCTATGTAGAGAATCAGTTGAAAAGGTGGAGGCTGGAGACTGAGCAAGAAGTGGAAGACAACTCGTTTATGACCACGCTGTTTCGAACCGCCGTTTTGGACACAATGCCTCTGCAAGTTCCATCTAAACTGCAGGAAGTGGTCGGACTGACGTCAATGAACTTGCAAGAATGTAGAGACCACGTAGTCGATGCGGTTGAGAAATGTGGGAAAGACAAACAGAAGCTGATTGAGCAGCAGGAAGAGGTGCGAAGAAAGCTAATGCAAACGCAGCTTGAAGAACTCAAAAAGGAAAAAGAGAAGGGAAGAAAGATGCTGCCAGTAGCACCCGATTTGAGTGCAACCGCTGAAATGAATGAAACACCACTGTATGGAGGAACCGGTCACGCTGTCAGACAGGGGCCAGAAAACCCCATGCCAATAATAAGCGTCTTTGGAGGAGCATTCCCACGAATGCCCTATCAGGAACAGAGTAAATTTAAACAGCAGCCCAGACAGGACTGGAAATCTCAAGGAGGGGGACAGGGAGGTTATGGACAAACAGGGCCAGTGAGGAGACAAGGGGAGAGAGAGATAGAGAGACTGTGCTGGGGGTGTAACCAGCCAGGACACATGAGAAGAGACTGTCCACTCAGGTCATGGCCCGTCACGTACCAGCTGGGACCGATGAGAAGGGAACCGCAGGTTAGCCAAGGATCAGCCCCCACAGGCTCAGGCGGACCCGTGAACCCCTATGCAAGATGCTAGGGGTGCCCAGAGAATCCAGGTGGGAAAGGACATTACCCAGTGATAACAAGGGAGGCGGAAATAGCGTTTAATACTATTTAACAGGAACTGCAGTCAGCCACAGCGTTAGCTTTGCCTGACTATGAGAAGGACTTTCATTTGTATGTATCCAACCGGCAGGAAGGCTATGTCGCAGCGGTTCTAACACAAGAAACAGGCACAGGAAAAGCAAAACAACCTATAGCATACTGTAGTCCAAAATTGGATGAGGTGGCTCAGGGGTACCCACCCTGTTATCAGGGACTAGCAGCATTGTACTATGCCTATGAAAAGGCATCATCCGTGACCATGGGCTACCCTGTGATCCTGTACACACATCATAAGGTAACAGAATTACTGGAAAGAGGTAAAATCGTGTTGACACCAGCCAGAATAGCAGCATATCAGATGTTATTGACATTTCCAGATATAACTATACAGAGATGTACTACCAGTAATATAACTGATTACGTCCCCTTGGGTCATGAAGGAGAACCCCATGGCTGTGTAAGGGAGACAATGGCATTTGCCAAATTAAGAGCAGATTTATGATCCGAACCACTAGAAGAGGAAGATAAAAAGGTTTTGTTTTAGATGGCTCCTGTTATGGGATTATGTTGGAAATCATGCAGGTTTCTCAGTAGTGCAGCAGGATCAGGCAAGCTTTAAGACTATTAGAATGGAAGCTTGGCCCGAACCGTGTTCCGCCAATTAGCGGAAATCAAAGCCCTGACAGCAGCGTGTGAAATGATGGAAGGTGAGAAAGTAGACATTTATACTGACTCGGCATATGCGCATGGAGTGTGTCATTTGTTTGGGGCAGTGTGGAAACAGAGAGGATTTAAGAAGAGTAATGGAGATCCCATACAGCACCATCAGCAAATTTTAGATTTAATAACAGCGATGATGAAACCCAAAGCGCTGGCTATAGTGAAGTGTCAGGCACATAAAAAAGGAAACAATGTAATAACCAAGGGAAATCAAGCTGCAGACGAAGCAGCCCGGAAAGCGTCTGGATGTACGTTGGCCATCATTGCGCCCCAGGTAAGCTTGGAGCCGGAACCTATGGTAGAGGACCTGATTGAAATACAAGGTAAGGCAACTTTGGCAGAGCAGACAATGTGGAGACGAAGGGGGCCCAAGCAGAGTCCAGACAGCCTGTGGAGCACGGAGGACGGTTTATTGGTAGCACCCACCCCGTTGTTGACTATCCTGATTTCAGAAGTGCATAGGATGGATCATTGTGCAAGGGGGGAAGTGATAAGGAAAATAAAAAAAGGACGGTTTTTGGTCGCCTTATTTACAGGCTTCAGTAGACCATGTGCTGTCGCAGTGCGAAGTGTGTGCACAGAATAATGTTCGGAAAGGAATTACAACCCCAATAGGTCATATACCCGTGGCCGAAGGGCCATTTAAACATTTAGTGATTGACTACGTAGACATGATAAGGACAGTAAGAGGGAAATGATACATGTTAGTAGTAATTGACAGATTCAGTAGATGGGTAGAAGCGGTACCCTCGAAAGATCAAGGGGCAGGAACACTGGTAAAATTGCTAACAAACGAGGTGATCCCAAGATTCAGAATACCTACAGAAGTCAGCTCAGACAATGGTTCAGCGTTCATCCAAAAGCTGGTCAAATTAGTACTGCAAGCACTAAGAACAAAGCAGAGGTTTGGATGCATGTATCACCCTCAGTCGCAGGGCATGGTGGAAAGAATTAATGGGACTCTAAAAACCGAACTGAATAAAATTTGTGCGGGCACTGAACTCAACTGGATTGAAGCGTTAATGAGTTGCCGCATGCAAACTAATCGAGTGACGTGTCCAACACCGCATGAAATGCTAACCGGAAGGCCCATGCCAGTGCCCCAGTGGAGAGGACCATATAAAGGGCCTAGTTTGGAACAATTGGAAGTAGAACTAAAACAATACATGCAGCAGCTAACCATGATACATAAGTCTATCTATGCACAGGAAAAACGGAAAGAGCCGGAGATCGTGCAAAGGGAAGGACCAATCAAGCCAGGAGATCAGGTCTATGTGCGAGCTTTTCGAAGAAAGTGGAACGAACCAAGAAGGGAAGGGCCTTTTACGGTAACCAAGGCGTCACCCACCGCAGTTCAATAGAGGGACGCTCCACCTGGTAACATCTCAATCACTACGCCAGAGCAGTCCCGCAGGTACAGTCAGGTGTGGAGCCCGAGGTAAGTGGTGAAGAGGAATGGATAGCAGGGGACAGACAAGAAGAACAAGGAGCTGTCACTGTACCACAGGAGTTTGATCAGACCATAAGGGAAGTCTTTGGCTTTGAGAACAGGTCTGATGACCCTAAGGATGGGGTTGTGGATAGTCGTACTCCTTCAGACAGTGAGGATAACTTGGGAGTGACCAGTCTAGCCCCTTGGGATGATACACCCACAAACCCCTGTACGGACTTGGAAACCATTAATTTGGCCGATATGGCATGGGAATGTGAGGACTCCGCAAACCTTAAAAGAAAGGAGTAAGCGGAGCGCAACAGTTACCTCTTTGCAATGGCAACAGACACGTACTAGCCAGTGGTACCAATGGGCACAATACAAAGCAGGAATGATGGAGAGACAGAATTGTTATTTGTGCTCCAGGGTGAAGCCCGTGCAACACGTAGCCCCCATGCCTTATAACTCCTTCACCTGCACGCAATGGCGAAAGGAGCCAAGAGGGCAGTGTGCGCGGCACTGTCCAAGTGTAGTCAAGACTTGCAGCATGAGAATTTGTAGCAGGAC
Source organism: Mobula birostris (assembly GCF_030028105.1). Classification (NCBI taxonomy): domain Eukaryota; kingdom Metazoa; phylum Chordata; class Chondrichthyes; order Myliobatiformes; family Myliobatidae; genus Mobula; species Mobula birostris. The sequence continues at coordinate 9,623,902 of NC_092390.1, forward strand.
AGATTCTTGTTATCAGAAATGTATTGATAACACCCCATATTGCCCTTATTGGTGTATGATATCCCAAGACTCCTCGCAATCCGATCGAAACGTGCTCGCCCATAAATGTAATTATAGCAGACCTTGGGCCATTAGTAAAAGAAGTCAGGCCCCCACAGTAGGGAAATTGATAATGCAGGATCATTTGAATTATGAATGCTTAACACGGACAGGTGCTTTTTCGGTTGGCCATTTTAGGGGTAACTGCATGCAGACTTGGGATGTAACCCCAGGCCGAAGATACATAGTAGGTACCCCTCCACCCGAAGGTGCGTTGGATGTCCAGAACATCCCATTAGTGGACACTTGGTGGTTGTGCGGAATGGAGGAAGGCCTGAGATCCACACTTCCCCTTAGTCGGGCAGGAACATGTACACGGGTTATGCTGATTAAAGAAGTTGTAGTATCCCCTGAAGTACAATTTGACGCTCCGAAGCAGCAGGCACTGCGGTGGAAGAGGCGAAAATGTGAACCTGACCCAACGATCTGAATCGACAGTATAGGACAGCCGAGAGGTATACCTAACGGGTTTAAGGCAAGAAACGAGATTGCTGCTGGCTGGGAAGCGATTATACCTGTAATAGGGGTTAGCAAAAACATTGAATGGATAAATTATATATATTATAATCAACAGAGATTCATTAACTACACCGATGATGCGCTGGATGCAACTAGTAGAGTGGCGTGGCAGAATAGACAGGTGTTAGACTGGCTGTTGGCAGAAAAAGGAGGAGTTTGTGTAATGTTTGGAGAAGAGTGCTGTACTTTTATACCAAATAACACTAGTCCGGAGGGATCATTTACCAGAGCAATGAACAAATTGAAAAGTCTGAGAAGAGAAGTTAGACAGAAGGCATGGTTCAGACATCAGTTATTTGACTGGTTAGATAGTAAACTAGGGGGATGGGGAGCATGGCTAACCAAGATAGCGATAACTGTAGGTATCGTATTGGTAAGCTGTACAATTGTTTTGTGCTGTTTTCTTCCGTGTCTCAAATCTCTCATAGTGCGGGCTGCAACAAAACGCTTTCCGATGCTCCTGGAAATTGCTGAATCAAGCCCAGTGGAAAGAGAAACACCGATAATGTTCTGTTACAGCTTACACGACTTGCAAGATGTACAGGAGGGAAATGATAATGTGGCAGTAGACTGTAAAGGCTGCTGAGTCTTTTTTCCTGTCTCAGACACGAAGGGATAGGTTTTTGGCTCAGTGGCCTAGGAAGGTAAGGAGAGAACACTTTGAGTTCTAAGCAGAAGAAATTATAGTTTGACCCAGATTTGGGAGCAAATTCTGGAGTTTATTTGAGCTTTTGTGTGTGGACTCGTAGTTCCCTCTCTGTGTGAGACCCTATAGGTCTCAAAGGGTGGATTATATTGGAAAACATTGTAACACTCTGTTTTTTAAGTGTTTATTTAAGTGTGCTTTTATTGTGCATCAAGTGTTTATTCAGGTGTTTACTATGCCTTTGCTATGCATTAAGTGCCTGTTATTGAGTGTGTAGGGGATTCCTATGGTATTTCACTATGTAACCATTGATTTATTAGCTAGAATGAAACCTGTGTACTTCTGTCCCCTCGAGAAAAAAAGATGTAACCAAGTAAACAGATATAAGGCGATTGATTTATTAGCTAGAGTAAAACTTACAGCGATATGCTAATGCAGTTAAGCGAGAAGGGGGGCTATAAAGAATGCTGGGTGAAACAGGCAGACAGGCATTCAGAGGCTAGCCCACTGACTGTCTCAGCTTTGGTTTGCAAATTAAAGTTTAAACGTTTCTTGGAGAATCTTCGGCGTCTCCTTGTCCTTTGTAAAACCACGGCAACATTGAGCTTTCTAACTTATTATCTCTCAGGCATTGTATCTTTCTCTCTTTACCTCATCCTGGTCAACTTTGAAACTCCACCAAGGAGAATATGCTTCTCATTTTCTCCAACCTTCCCTGCTCCCAACAGATGCCATTCAGCACGGTTCAACGTGGTCCCAGGTCACCCACCTGTCATGTGGTCAAATGCTGCCAGCAGAGACGTATTTATGCCTGTAGGCATTTATCTGAAATCTTATGGACTGGCAGCAGATTGAGGAAAATGAATCTGTAATTATTTTCAACATTAGCTCACTGTTAGTTGAGGAAAGAGAGATACTTGTGAAACTCGATAACTGAACTTCACTGGTATAGATGGTCACAACCACACCCACTTCATTCTGTCATAACCAGCCCAACATATAATGCCCATCCGTACAACACAGAAAATGCTGGAGGAACTCAGCAGACTAGGCAACATCTGTGGGAAAGAGTAAACAGTCAGTGTTTTGGGGCGAGAGCTTTCAGCAGGACTGGATAAAAAAGATGAGAAGTTTAGAGTCAGTAGGTGAAGGAGGGGGAGGAAAAAACACAAGGTGGTAAGTGATGGGTGAAACTGGGAGAGAGGGAGGGGTGAAGTAGAGAGCTGGGAAGTCAATTGGTGAAAGAGATAAAGGGCTGTAGAAGGGTGAATCTGGTAGGTGAGGACTGAAGACCACGGAAGAAAGTCATGAATATCCAATAGTGTTTGATTTCTGAGTCTAGGTGATGTGTGACCGGCTGGGGAAACAGTGCTGGTGTTACAAATACTATGTAAACATTCCAAAACAAATGGTACATGTTGAGAATTGTAGCTGTCATTATGAAAGGAAACAAATATAAAGTGAAGGAGGAGAAAGAGATGGAGAAGGAGAGGGAGAGGAGTCCAAAATAAAAACAGGATGGACATGAGTATATATTTGAGATCTAAGCCAGTGGTGAGGACCAAGAAAGTATGATCAATGGAGGTAGAGGAGTGCTTACAGGACTGCTGTCAGTCAGTGTACTGGACAATATTCAGCAATTCATCTTTGAGTCTGAATGAATACACCACAGTGTCACCAACTTCATCAAGGCCTGTGTGGATGAGTGTGTGCCTTTGAGAACATACAGTACTGCACATCCCCAAACTAATAACCGTGGATGCACCAGGAGATTTGTAGTTTGCTGAAGGATAGATCTGTGACGTTCAAGACCAGTGATCCAGAACTACACAAGAAATCTGGGTACAACGAAGGAAGATTATTTTAAGAGAGAAATGAACAATTGCAGTTGAGGTTCGAGATGGTACTGGATGCTTGTCTGCTTTGCCATTACTTCCTATAAAGCAAAACCTAACATCATGAATGGCTGACACGAGGAATTCTGCAGATATGCTTCACTCCCAGATGAACTCAACATATTTTATGCACGCTTTCAAAGGGAGAATATAACTATGCCTGTGTGAATCCCCACAGCATCTTGGTGACTTGTGAACACAAACATGGAGGCCGATGTTGGAATATCTTCAAGGCGGTGAGCTTTCGCAAGACTTCTGATCTCGGTGGTGAAGTAGGTAGGGCTCTGGAAATACCTGTCAGCCAACAGGCGGGAGGGTTCAAAGACATCTTCAATCTCTCAGTGCCACATTGAGATGTTCCCACCTGCTTCAGAAGAGTGACAATCATATGAATCACCATGAATGCCAGGGTGAGCTGCCTCAACCACCGTTGCCAATGGCACTCAGCTCCACTCTGATGAAGTGCTTTGAGAGGTTGGGCATGACTAGAATCAACTCCTCTGATGAAGCAAGGACTTGGACCCAGCGCAACTTGCCAATCGCCACAATAGGTCTACAATGAATGTAATCTCACCAGTTCTCCACTTGGCCTTGGATCATCGGGAGAATACTAATACCTATGTTAGGTTGCTGTTTATTGATTACAGCTAAATGTCAACCCAATCAGACACTCGGTTCTAAGCTCCAAAACCTGGACCTCTGTACCATCCTCTGCTACTGGATCCTTGACTTCCTCATCAGGAGACCACAGCCAGTCTGGATTGGAAATAGCATCTCTTCCTCACTGACAATCAGTACTGGTGCACCTCAATGATGGCTGCTTGACTGAATGCTGTACTCTGTGTACACCCACGACTGTGCGGCTAGGAACAGCTCAAATGACATCTATAAATTTGCCGACAACACAAGTATTATTGGCGGAATTTGAGATGGTGACAAGGAAGTATACAGGAGATGGATCAGCTGGTTGTGTGGTGTTGCACAACAATCTTGCACTGAACATCTGTAAGACCAGGGAATTGATTGTGGACTTGAGGAATGGGAAGTCAAGGGAACACACTTTCATGCTTCCTCCGAGCAGCACGGTCCTCCTTGGTCCAATACGCTTTCCTGCCAGAGGCACAGATGTTGGCACCAACACCTGTTTGTCCTCTGTTGGGCAATGGTTCATGGTATTCGGTATGGTGACTATTGTGGCATCATCCAGTACCTTTATTCATTTGCTTGCAGATGGCTTCATTGCAGGGGATGTGGCATGCAGATTGATCTCCAACCAAGTTGTAGTTGCCAATCAGGCACTCATGTCAGGAGGAGGAGAAGATGGCGGCGCGACGCAGTGCGCGTGGCCTCTTCGGTGATGAATATCTGTAATCTGTCAAGTAGGAGGCTGTGCACAATTCTGACTTGATGGAGGCAGACATGATAGCACGGAGGAACATCTGGTGAAATTTCTGAAATGCCTGCTTCGCTGCCGCTGCTACTGTGTGATCCGAAATCTCTGGAGGGGAAGGCCCCGAATCCTCGAATTTGCCTGTTGCTTGGCGTCCGGGGCCGGGGTCGAAGTGCTCGGCAGAGATGGTGCTCGGTGCTCAGTGTCGGAGGCTCAAAGTTTTCAGACGGACTCAGAGTCGGACTGTGGTCGGGTGCTTCCAGGATGCTGCATCGACGAGTTTGAGGCACTGGAAGCTCATGGCAGGGAGAGTTTCTCCCTTCTACCGTCTGCGTGAGATGTTGGGGCTATCGGGACTTTGAGACTTTTTTTTTACCGTGCCCATGGTCTGCTCTTTACCAAATTACAGTATTGCTTTGCACTGTTGTAACTATATGTTATAATAATGTGGTTTTGTCAGTTTTAGTCTTGGTCTGTCTTGTATTTCTGTGATATCATACCAGAGGCACATTGTATCATTTTTTAATGCACGCATTTCTAAATGACAATAAACGAGGACTGAGTGTCCTCATAATCTAATCTAAAGTCCCCATAATGCTGGACTTACTGTTTTTACCACAGACAACTCAATATGGCTTTTGGTTGTCGTATTTTACTGTTACTAATCTCATTCCCACAGGAGCTGCAGGCCCAGATGGAGTTCCAGGACGGGTACTTAAAGACTGTGCTGAATAACTGGCTGATGTATTTACCAGAATTTTCAATCTGTCTCTATGTCAGGCAACAGTCCCCAAGTGCCTGAATTCAGCCATCATAGTGCCTGTCCAGAAGAAAACAAACACCAACAATTTGAATGACTATCGTCCGGTTGCCCTCACACCAGTAATAATGAAGTGCTTTGAGGGATTGGTCCTCTCCCACATTAAAGTCACTATTCCTGCTACACTGGACTAACTCCAGTTTGCCTATAAAGCAAACAGGTCCGCGGAGGATGCCATCTCATTAGCTCTTCACACTGTCCTGACACACCTGGAGGGAAAGGGCACATACACGAGAATGTTGTTTGTTGATTATAGCTCTGCTTTTAATACTGTCATCCCCAGCAAGCTCATCTCCAAACTCCACCAGCTAGGCCTCAGCTCATCACTCTGCAACTGGGTCCTGAATTTCTTGTCAGAGCGTTCACAGGCGGTGAGCCTGGGCCCTCACCTGTCCTCCACTACTGTCCTGGACACTGGTACACCACAAGGTTGTGTATCGAGTCCCATAGTCTACTCCATCTTCACTTACAACTGTGTACCTGCATTTAACACCAATACCATCGTCAAATTCGCAGACGACACAACAGCGATCGGGTTGCTCCCAAACAGAGACGAATCAGCGTACAGAGTAGAGGTACAGAGCTTAGTGAGCGGGTGCTCAGAGATCAACCTGTCTCTTAATACAGCAAAGACTAAGGAGCTAATTATCAATTTTAGAAAGTCACGGAATGATGAGTAGAAGTGTCTCCCGCTTTTCGAAAGTTCACTTCACGACACCTCGCTGTTACGAAAGACCTACATTAGTTACCTGTTTTCGCTAACAGAAGGTGCTTTCACTGTTATAAAAAACGGCAGCGCGCGCCCCGAGCAGCCAAGCTCCTCCCCCGGAACTGCATTCTAGCCGGCATTGCTTAAACACGTGCCTGTGAGCATCTGTGCTTTATGTCGATTTATTTTGAGCATCCGTTAGCAAGATGAGTTCTAAGGTATCGGAAAAGCCTAAGAGAGCTCGTAAGGGTGTTACACTTAGCGTAAAACTAGACATAATTAAGTGTTTCGATCGTGATGAACGAAGTAAGGACAAAGTGAGTTTGGCTTGTGGAAGTTGACGAAGATGATCTTGAAGAGGTTTTGGCATCCCATGACCAAGAGCTGATAGATGAAGAGCTGATGCAATTGGAAGAGGAAAGGATAACAATTGAAACTGAATGCAGTAGCGAGTGGACCGAAAGTGAAGTTGTCCAGGAACTGAACGTGAAGCAACTGTGTGAGATTTTCACTGCAATTGACAACAATGATTGCAGAAAAGTACGACTTCAATTTTGAAAGGATACATAGATCTCGGGCATATTTGCAGGATGGTTTGAGTGCTTACAAAGAACTGTATGATAGGAAAATGCGCGAGGCTAAGCAGTCAAGCATACTGTCGTTTTTCAAGCCTTCCACATCAGCCACAGCAGACGACGAACCTCAACCTTCGATATCGAGGCAGGCAGACATAGAAGAAGATGATCTGCCTGCCCTGATGGAAACAGACGACGATGAGATGACACCCCAGTGTCCCACCACCCCAACCTCCGACAATTCAGTCTAGCACACCATCATCAGAGTGCTCGCTGTCTTCCCGATTCCGGTAAGTGACACTACATCGTACATACATTATTTCTACTTTATATTGGCTGTGTATTTTTATGTGTTATTTGGTATGATTTGGCAGCTTCATAGCTTAAAGGTTAAGAAACATAGAAAGATAGAAAATAGGAGCAGGAGTAGGCCATTCAGCCCTTTGAGCCTGCACTGCCATTCAGTATGATCATGGCTGATCATCCAACTCAGAACCCTGCACCTGCCTTCTCTCCATACCCCCGATCCCTTTAGCCACAAGGGCCATATCTAACTCCTCTTAAATATAGCCAATGAAGTGGCCTCAACTGTTTCCTGTGGCAGAGAATTCCACAGATTCACCACTCTCTGTGTGAAGAAGTTTTTCCTCATCTCGGTCCTAAAATGCTTCCCCTTTATCCTTAAACTGTGACCCGTCGTTCTGGACTTGCCCAACATTGGGAACAATCTTCCTGCATCTAACCTGTCCAATCTCTTTAGGATTTTATACATCTCAATAAGGTCCTCCCTCAATCTTCTAAATTCCAGCGAGTATAAACCTAGTCGATCCAATCTTTCATCATATGAAAGTCCTGCCATCCCAGGAATCAAACTGGTGAACTTTCTTTGTACTCCCTCTATGGCAAGAATGTCTTTCCTCAGATTAGGGGACCAAAACTGCACACAATACTCCAGGTGTGGTCTCACCAAGGGCTTGTACAACTGCAGTAGTACCTCCCTGCTCCTGTTACTGGAGAGAGTGTTTCTGCTGACAGCGCTTGTGTGAGATTTTCGCTGCGCTAGAAAATGCTTCAATGATTGCAGAAAAGTATTTCTACTTTATATAGGCTGTGTATTTATCATATCCTTCCTGCTTTTACTATATGTTACTGTTATGTTAGGTTTTATGTGTTATTTGGCATGATTTTGTAGGTTATTTTTTGGGTCTGGGAACGCTAAAAAAATTTTCCCATATTAATAAATGATAATTGCTTATTCACTTTACGGCATTCTGGCTTATGAACCATTTCATAGGAACGCTCTACCTTCGGATAACGGGGGAAAGCTGTATACTCCGGTCTATATTAACTGGGACATAGTGGAGGGAGTGTCCAGTTTCAGGTTTCTGGGAATACATATCTCAGAAGGCCTTATATGGTCCACTAATACCACTACTATAGTTAACAAAGCACAGCAACGCTTGTTTTTCCTGTGGACGCTGAAGAGAGCTGGTCTACCTGAACAGGTGCTGGTGACCTTTAACCGCTGCACCACAGACAGCATCTTAACATACTGCATCTCTGTGTGGTATCTCAGTTGTACAGCAGCTGATAGGAAAGCACTTCAGCGGGTCATCTCTAGCCCACAGAAGATCATCGAGACACAGCTCCCAGCCCTGGAGGACACCTACAGCTCTCGCTGCCTAAGGGAAGCTACAAGCATCTGTAAGGACAATACACACCCATGGAATCATCTGTTTGAACTTCTTCCATCTGTCAGATGTCATAAGATTTTCTATGCCCGCACTTCCAGACTGAAAAATAGCTTTTTCCCCAGAGCTATAATTGCTCTGAACCGATCGATCAATCATCATCCATAAATTTGTTATTTTGCTACTTTAATATTGGATTTATGGCTGTCATGCATCTGAGTTGTGCTTTTGTACTGCTGGACATTGCTTGTACTGGCTGGTTACTTGATTTATTTATTGTTTATTTATTTTATTTGTTGTTTTACAGCATTGAGTTTGAGAGTTGCAAACTGATTTTCACTGTATTGGTGCATGACAAATTGTACTATTCAATGACAATAAAGATATTTCATTTCATTTTGTTATCTTTTCTCTGGTAATAGCCCTCAGTTATCTGGATATCTGCAGGCTTCCGTTCAGTATCTTTGAAATGCTATTCAAACTTATTTTACGGCATAACTGAAACAGCTGAACCAGGGTCCAATACCATACTAATTAATTTGCTGGTCTACTGGTTATTTTCATGATTTAAATCTCAAGGCTACACAATCCTGTGTCATTCTCATCATTTTCAGAGTTTTCATCAACAGCATTTAGATTAGTGTTCTATTTGAAACTGCAACTTGAACTTTCATCTTTTTCTCTGCTCTGTGGAGTCCATTTACTTTTGTCTGCCTGACATGCTCGTGGTATGTCTCCTGGTTTACTGCATTTCCTGTAAATTTCACCTTTAAACCTGCATTTGTTGGGTGTATTTCAGCCCCTGTCACAACCGTAACCATTGGTATGGCCAGGACAGTTTCTGTTTATCTGCTGCAATTTTGTTCACACTCGCTTTCATTCCTGACTGCAACTCAATTGTGCCTCTGTCTGCAGCTTCCATTGAAACAGTGTTCATTTGAATGTAAACAGTGCTTCAGTTAGGAGCTGTTTTTAATATTTTCTTTTAAGATTCCCCAAACCAAATGATCTCTTAATGTTTCATTAATCCCATAATGAGCCCAAACTGAGAATGCTCAGACAATCTCTTCAATTCAGCCACACACAATGAAGTGGACTCCCTTTCCTTTTGATTCTGCTCATGATGGGTGTAGGGGGCTCGAAACAGAGGTAGTATCTTCGATGTCTGGCAGCTGCACTCTACCTTGTATGTTGGGCGGGCCTCGCTAGTCCCCGTCCATCTCCTAAATCTCTCACGTCTGCCTCCAAGTGGCACACCCCAGTACACCACGTCAGCTGGCGGGCTCAAAGAGTCACTCAAAGAAGTGGGATTAATTTATACTTTTTTTTGTGGGCGGGATTTATCAAACAATAAAATCTGATAACTATGAATAGACAATTAAATTTTTAAGTCTTAATGTTAACGGGATAAATGGACCGATAAAAAGGAAAAAGGTCCTGGCATATCTTTAAAAAATTATATTGATATTACTTTTCCTCAAGAAACTGATCTTACAGTGACAGAACATAATAAATTAAAGAGACGATGGGTTAGTCAAGTAATAGCATCCTCCTTTAATCCTATAGCCAGAGGAGTGGCAGTATTGATAGGGAAGAATTTGCCAGTGAAGGTGGGAGTACTATCATCGATCTGGTCAGGAGATTTGTTATGGTCATTTGTCAGATATATTCAGAATCCTGGACACTTTTGAATATATATGCTCCCAATTATGAGGATGAGAAATTTATGCAAAATATTTTTTGGAAGTTGTTCAAGGATATGAAAATGTCTTAATTGGAGAGGATTTCAATTTTTGTCGGGATCCAAGTTTAGATAGATCAGTTAAAAATGTCGTGAAGGTCAGGGCAGCAAAAACCACCCTGGCCTTCATGAAGGACTTGAATATAATAGGTGCTTGGAGATGGCAGCATCCAAGGGAAAGAGACTGCTCTTTCTGTTCAAAACAATATGATCCCTACTCTAGAATTGACTTATTTCTAATATCAGCTAAACTAGAAAGTAGGATAAATCAAACAGAATATGCCGCTAGACTACTATAGAAACATAGAAACATAGAAAATAGGTGCAGGAGTAGGCCATTCAGCCCTTCGAGCCTGCACCGCCATTCAGTATGATCATGGCTGATCATCCAACTCAGAACCCTTCTCTCCATACCCCTGATCCCTTTAGCCACAAGGGCCATATCTAACTCCCTCTTAAATATAGCCAATGAACTGGCCTCAACTGTTTCCTGTGGCAGAGAATTCCATAGATTCACCACTCTCTGCGTGAAGAAGTTTTTCCTCATCTCGGTCCTATAAGGCTTCCCCTTTATCCTTAAACTGTGACCCCTCATTCTGGACTTCCCCAACATCGGGAACAATTTTCCTGCATCTAGCCTGTCCAATCCCTTTAGAATTTTATGCGTTTCAATAAGATCCCTCCTCAATCTTCTAAATTCCAGTGAACATAAGCCTAGTCGATCCAGTCTTTCTTCATATGAAAGTCCTGCCATCCCAGGAATCAAACTGGTGAACCTTCTTTGTATTCCCTCTATGGCAAGAATGTCTTTCCTCAGATTAGGGGACTAAAACTGCAATACTCCAGGTGTGGTCTCACCAAGGCCTTGTACAACTGCAATAGAACCTCCCTGCTCCTGTACTCGAATCCTCTTGCTATGAATGCCAGCATACCATTCCCCTTTTTCACCGCCTGCTGTACCTGCATGCCCACTTTCAATGACTGGTGTATAATGACACCCACGTCTTGTTGCACCTCCCCTTTTCCTAATCGGCCACCATTCAGATAATGATCTGTTTTCCTGTTCTTGCCACCAAAGTGGATAACCTCACATTTATCCACATTAAATTGCATCTGCCACAAATTTGCCCACTCACCTAACCTATCCAAGTCACCCTGCATCCTCTTAGCATCCTCCTCACAGGTAACACTGCCGCCCAGCTTCGTGTCATCCGCAAACTTGGAGATGCTGTATTTAATTCCCTGGTCTAAATCATTAATATATATCGTAAACAACTGGGGTCCCAGCACTGAGCCTTGCGGTACCCCACTAGTCACTGCCTGCCATTCTGAAAAGGTCCCGTTTATTCCCACTCTTTGCTTCCTGTCTGCCAACCAATTCTCTATCCACATCAAAACCATACCCCAAATACTGTGTGCTTTAAGTTTGCACACTAATCTCCTGTGTGGGACCTTGTCAAAAGCCTGTTGAAAATCCAAATATACCACATCCACTGGGTTCTCCCCTATCCACTCTACTGGTTACATCCTCAAAAAATTCTATAAGATTTGTCAGACATGATTCGGACCATTCACCTATAATTTTATCAGTTGAAATGCCTGATAAACAAAAAACTTCTATAGGTGGCATTTTAATCCTTTGCTGTTGAAAAGACCAGAGTTTTGCAGTTTTATTAGCGCTCAAATAGAATTGTTCTGTGAGACGAACTCACCCTCTACTGCCAATAATTTTTTATTGTGGGACACATTAAAAACATTAAAAGCATACTTAAGAGGACAGATAATTGGATACGTTAAGGGTATAAAAAATAAATATGTAATAGAATTAAATAAATTGGAAAAAGAAATAACACAATTAGAAAACAATTGTCAGAATTTAACAACAGAGGAAAATTATAAAAAATTAATAAATAAAAAATTAGAGTATAACACAAAACAAACCTATAGAATAGAAAAAAATGATACTAAAATCAAAACAACAATATTATGAATTAGGAGAGAGAACCCATAAAGTACTATCTTGGCAACTGAGGATGGAAGAAACCTCCGGAACAATAAATGCGATTGAAACAGGGGAAGGTAGATTTCATATAAGCCAAGAGAAATAAATGATACTTTTAAGCAGTTCTATTCGGAACTATATAAATCAGAATCAGTGGGTGACTCACTGAAAATTGATGATTTCTTGTCTAATTTACAACTTCCCAAATTGAGTCAACAAGATCAGGAAGAGTAGGTCACATCTATGTTTGGATAGTGTTACCACTCTTATCAAATCTAGATACAGAATGATACACTTTAATTTTTTACATCAGTTCTATCTCACACCTGAAAAAATACATAAAAATAAAGCAGAAATTTCTGACAAGTGTTTCAGGTGTGGCATAGATGTTGGTACCTTTCTGCATTCCACCTGGCTATGCACGAAATGAAGATCTTTTTGGATAGATCTGGAGGAGGTACTGGAAAAGATTCTGGGAATGGATTTCCCTCTAGACCCAGAATTGTTTCTTCTGGGGAACTTAGCAGTTTTGAAAGTTAAACTCCCCAGGAATAAATCCAAATTTATTAAAGCTGCGTTGTCAGTTGCCAGGAAATGTATAGTGGTAACATGGAAATCCGATTCCCTTGTACATAATTGATCGTTGGAATAAAGAAATGCAAAGTTGTATACCCCTTGAGAAGATTACTTATACCCTTAGGAATGGACACACTATGTTCATTGAGATTTGGCTACCATATTTGGATTACTTAAATGCCCAGATTGTTTAATTTATTTATTTTAATTTTAAAAAAATAATATATCCCTTATTATAAGCTAGTTTCTGTAATTTGTATTTTAAACTGACTCTGACAGCTGGATGCCTACTCTTTCTCTCTTTTTTTTCTCTTTCCTTTTTTCTTCTCTCTTTTCTTTCCTCTGTATTTTATGTTTTTTTTTCTCTCTCCTTATTTCTAAACGCGGGGAGATGGTGTTGGGATAGGTGTTCTTTTTTTTCTCGCGGACTTATTAATGTATTTGAAATAATTTTTTTCAATATGTATTAATTGAGTCCTTATATTTCTTCTTTAAAAATAAAATAAAATATTAAAAAAAGAAGCAGGGGTATCCTGTGCATTTGCGCATTTCGTCATATTTCTGTGTTACCGGCTCTCCATAGTTGTCAGTCTTTCATTGTTTTTGTCTGTCTGTCCCATTGCTCCTTTGCCCTGGACTGGACAAGCCGGATACAGGACTATGAAAGATTGGGACTTTGCAATGTTCGAGTACAGTCCCAGAGTCCTGATGCCTGGATGAAAAGAGCAGCAAGTTTGTAAGTGACAATACCCATGGATTTAGTGAGTTTTATCAGGTGGATGAGTAGAAAAAAATTTCTTCTCAGTCTCTTGGCTCCCTCTGCTGACAGGGTCACAGAATAGCAGAGCCAATGGTTAAACAGGAACTAAACTTTTTTTTCTCTTTCTTTCTTCTTCTTTTATTTATCATTTGTCCCTGTCCTGGGAGTGTGTGACGGGACAGTGTAGAGGGAGCTTCACTCTGTATCTAACCAGTGCTGTCCCTGCCATGGAAGTGTGTGACGGGACAGTGTAGAGGGAGCTTCACTCTGTATCTAACCCGTGCTGTCCCTGTCCTGGGAGTGTGTGATGGGAAAGTGTAGAGGGAGCTCCACTCCAACTCTGGTGAGCTGTGTCAGCCCATGCCCCAGAAAGAGTGATGGTCTTATACTCAGCTAATTGCAGGACAATCTACAAAGACCAATTAATCTCCTCAGCGGTATGTCTTGTGACTGTGGGAGGAAACCAGAGCACTCGGAGGAAATAGACGCAGTTGATGGAGAAAATGTAAAAATTCCTTAGAAACTCCCGTCCTCCCACCTTCTTACTCTGACTTCTCTTCTTCATTTCAAGTCCCGATGAGGCGTCTCAGCCCAAATCATTTACTCTTTTCCATAGATGCTGCCTGGCCTGCTGAGTTCCTCCAGCATTTTGTATGTGTTGCTTTTGATTTCCAGCATCTGCAGATTTTCTCTTCTTTGTGAAACTCCTTACAGACTTGGCTGGATATGACTCCAGATCACCTGAACTGTAATAGCGCCACGGTAACCACTGTGCTACCATGGTCTCTTTGGAGGGCTATGGTGCAGCTGTGGGTCAATGGCACAGTAGAGTAACAGTTCAGCATGGACTAGATGGGCCAAAGGACCCATCTCATTGCTGTAATGCTCTATGTCTATAACATATCTCAGGAACCAGCCTCCTCTCTATGGAGTCTGATAATACTTGCCACTGCCTCTGTAAACAGCCGGCATAATCAAAGACCCCCTTCCTCAACTTCTTCCACTCTTCTCTCCTCTCCCATCAGGCAGAGAATACAAAAGCCAGAAAGCAGATCCCCCCAGGCTCATAGACAGCTTCCATCCCACTGTCATTGTAGTCTTGAATGGACCTTTTGTGAGATAAGATCGATTCTTGACTTCGTCATCTCCCTGATTATGTTTGTGCATGTTATCATTTACCTTCAATGCAATTCCTCCGTAGCTTTTACACTGCACTTAGCACTGTTATTGCTCAATGGACTGTGTAATGATCTGACCTGAATGAACAGTAAGCAAAAGATGCTTTTCACTTTATCTTGGTACATGTGACAATAATACACCAATATCATTTGGGAAAGGAATTATCGACTTTTTGAGTATGAACCTTGTGCGGGACATCGACAATCCCTCTCCTCCCACAGATGTTGTTCGACCCACTGACTTCCTCAGGAACATTGCTTGTTCCTGCAGATTCCAGTGTTTGTAGACTGTTGTGCCTTCACTTGATCCCCCGGCGACTGGAGTTCTACGACCACTATTCGGACAGACCATAGGACTCTCATGAACCCTGCGTGCCTGTGCAGTGAGCCGTAAAGCTTTGGGCTCTGAGGTTTCTAGAACGCCAGTATTTGTTAATTGTTGTCGTACTAGAGTCGCTAAGCCCATGCGCTTTCTGTATAATCTCATCACGGTTATTTTGACTGTCACGGGGTTTCCTCATCCTGGACTAGTTAAAGCGGACTCCTGATCAGCCCTTATTGTGGCTGTAATTGAGCATTTAGAATGTTAACAAGGACAAACAATCCCCTGGGAAGCATCAGACAAGTTACGTTATATTATCTAATTTGAGTGAGAATGGGAAGGAAGTTACTTAACCATGTATGGGGAAAAAAGGAAAACTTCCTAAGGAATGGAAAGAAGGAAGTATAGTTCCAAGACATAAACCAGGCAAAAATCCTAAAGAGCAATAGCGTTAACCTCACATTCATGTAAAATCATGGTAAAATGTTTAATAAGATATTGACAAATTACATCGAAACAAGATGCGGTATTTTTAAGTATCAAAGGAAGAGGACCCATCACCCGATATTATATCTAGAGCATGAGGTGAGGAGAGCACAACTCAACAGAGAAAGCACAGGAGCAGTCTTGTCTGATGTGGAAAAAGAATGTGATATGATATGGAAGGAAGGTTTGACCATCAAATTATATACATTAGGAATTAGAGGTCGAATGCCAAATTGGATAAAAGATATTTAAATTGGTAGATCTAGCATGGTGCCAGAAGGGAAATCTGTGTCATGTAAACAAATTGTGGAAAATTGAACCCCTCTGGAAATTTATTATTTCGAAATAATAAACATATTTTACACTCACTTCGCCCAGTGGCTTAATACAGGGGGTGAGAACCCCCTGCCCAGCCAAACTTAACAAATCTCGTTTGGCTGGATGCTGCACGATGTGTCCCCTGTTACAAATCAGTACCCGGAAATAACAAACAGTACACAATATGTGATTAAATGATTAAGCTTTATAACTCTTACTTTGACTATATGGTTAGTAGAGAAACAAATATCAAAGAAAAAGGGCCCAAATCATAAGATTTAATAATAAACAGTCTGTGCACAAAGTTGGAGCTCACTGAATAGTCCTTCTTCCACCATCGGTGTCTTCCGAGTGTCGCTGACCTTCGGACCCCCGCTCTGAGTCCACCCCGTCCGGCGGTCTACCAAATCTCTCCATTCATGTCTTCTCTCTTCATCTCTCTCTCTCCCTCTGGCAAAAGCCCGCAAAATCAACTGCTTCCAGAATCACAAGACAGGGCAACAAAATCCTGATTGGCTAACATGCATCCACAATCCTGTTATCTCCAGCCATAACCCAAACATTGCTGCTACAGAGAAACCGTTACGTCAGCAGCGAACGTTACAGAGAAGCCATTACATTAGCCTTGGCAGTCAATCATTACAAAGAAGCCATTACACATATATTTTCTAACATCGTATTATCGGAGTATTAAGTATTTTTAGGTTTTATAATTACTCATGTTAATTATAACAATGTATTCCCAATAACTTTGTACTACTATTATGTTATGTTTATATTTTATGAAACTAATAAAATGATTGAAAAAGAAAGTAGTATCGGAGTAGCATTTCCTGTGGATGATGGATCGATATGAGAGAATCATCCAACTAAACAGCTTTTAGATCCATGCTAAAGAAAGGAAATCTGAAGTTCTTGCACGGACTATTGAAGGAAAAGCAGAAAGGAAATTAATTAGCAACAAGACAACAAGTGTGACAGTGCCTCTTCCTGGGCTACCTCCATTGCTGCGTGAAGCACCAGAGGTGGATCGTAAATTATTCAAAAGGAGGCAGAAAAATAGATAAGTGATTTTTCAAGATATAGTTGCAACATGTGTAAATAATAATCATTATGGATACTTACAAATGTACACAGTTGCTACAACAATTGCTAACGGTAGATGAGGGGTTTCCTGTTCGGTGAGACTTGAGGAACGGCCCGCCAGTGGCGGCTACAACCCAGTCTCGACAAGAGGACGTGAACAAAGAGTTAAGGCTTGAAGTGGGTGTGAGTCTCTGAGGCGAGAGCTGGGGAGAGACTGGTTGCTGTAATAACCCAGTTATCCAGTGGCACCTTCTGCATTGTCAGCTTGGGAGTTTGCTTCCCAGATCTTCCACAATCTCACCAAACACCGAACAAATACTTCCCTTGTTAAGGGGTCGGACCTGCTGATATTTGGTGGTATGATCTCACAGTAAGTCAGGGGAGGGACTCCAGGGGGTACCGGGAATCCCGGGCATCCTTCGGGCAGGTGGAAAGCGATGCCGACGTGATCCCACAGTCGGGAAATCGGGTAGTAGGAAGTGGCTGAACCAATTGTCTTACCAGTCGAATCGGGTCTCCACGTCCAGCCCTGGTCTGATTTCGAAATGACCGCCTCGGGATCACTGGGTATGGCGGGGAAGTCAGTGGACAGGGAGGTTCCCGGACAGGAGACCACCACAGCATGCATCACCTCTTGCTTGTATTTGAACGTACCCAACACCCGCACCTCGGGCGGCTGCCCAGCGCACACGGATCTCTGGTACATGTCCATCAGACTCGAAATATCGTAGGTGAATTTGAAATTGCCATATCGGGATCCACGCTGGAAAGCGGGAGAGCTGAAACAATGGCGCAATATGTCCGTGTTTTGAGCTTTGCGATCGATGATCTCTCGGTACTTGTTTCGCTCTCTCTCTATCTCAGGCTGGTCTATTTCAAAACTCCACCAGGAGAAACGTTCTACCACATTCTCTCCAATCTTCTTCCACTTTTGGCTGGTGAATCTCCTGCTGGAGAAGATTTCTATGGCAGCGCCGAAGGTGGTGACATGGGAGAGCTGTGTGGGCTGGAAGGTAGGTCGGTCTGTCTCATCGATGTCCAGTAAGGTGTAGTCAGGTGTTGCTTGGTAATTTGTATCCCAATTCTCGTAGCGCAGATGAACTCTGGGGTAAAATGATTCCCCTCCAACCTTGGCTGATCCAGTCGTATGCCATTCACTTTGGTTAAACATGGTTCTGTTTGCCCACTTGCCGTGTGGTACGACGCTGCTGAGAGAGACTTCTATATACTCGTGGGTGTTCCTCTGGAACTAGACAGGCAGACGCGGAAGAGCGGGACTGAAGGAAATGAAACAGAAAATATTTTGGACATCACATTGTGGTGATATGACGTGTTAGAACGTGATTGGAAAGAGTTCTGATCATGCGCAGAAATGATACCATGATCTAGAACATGGCTTTTAGTTGTTGCTGTCAATCAAAGTTCTAATTCTTCCAGAATAATTTAATAGTAACCCACGGTACGTATAAATATAAAGAACACACCATGGTGTCAGAAATCGGTCTGAAAGAATAATACGGGAGAGTCAAGATAATCAAAGAAAAAAGAGTTCGAACTGTTTCGGTGTTCGCTAACAGTTTTACAAATAGAAGGTTTGCAACCCCCACCAACACTTCAGCTGACTGGGAACGTAGCTGAGAACTGAAGAAAATTCAAGCAATGTTTTGAAATATATTTATCGGCGATCAAAGCTGATGGAAAACTGGGAAAAAACTAAAGCTGCGCTTCTACTCATGTAATAGGTGATGACGCAATTGAGGTATGAAGAAGAAGAAGAAGAAGAAAGCCCTTAACTCCGAGTGGAGTCATCGGGATGCTGTCATGACGGTGTTTTTTTAGCAGGCTTTGTTATTTTTACGAGGCCGAGATGCTAGCTCGACCCTCAACCAAGCACGGATGGAAAACGTGCAAGGGAGCTGGCTGGATTCGAACTCGGGAGCCTTCGCTCCGAAGTCTGGCACTGATGCCACTACGCCATGAGCCAGCTAATTGAGGTATATAATCATTTTATTTTTGAGAAGGAAGATAATTTGAAGTTGGAATCGATAATGAACAAAATTGAAGCATTTTGTATACCGAAGCTTAATGTGACGTACGAAAGGCATAAATTTTTCACATGTGCACAGAGAACTGCTGGATCAATATGTTACGGAGTTGAAACACTGAAGTAAGACTTGCGAGTTTGGAGAACTGACAGATTCTCTCATTAAAGACAGAATTGTTTGTGGCATTCGGGATAATGGTCTGAGAGAAAGACTGTAAAGAGAACAAGACTTAGATTTGGAAGAAGCTGCGATGCGCTGCAAAGCTTCGGAAACCGTGACATCACAGTCTAGGGAGCTCTTCACTGAAAGCTTCAATATAGACGCTGTAAAAAAGCGTGAACATATTAGAAGAAGTAATAAAATGACAATGAAACTGACAGAGCAAGACATCATCTGAGATAAATAAGCTATGTGATCGCTGTGGACGGCAGCATCGGCCAAAACAGTATCCAGCGTATGGGAAAATGTGCTATGACTGCGGTAAGAGTAACCATTTTTCACGCTGTTGCAGAAGTAGGAGGAAAATGAAACAAGTAAATGCAGTGCTTGAAAATGAACTTAAGGAGTTTTATATAGATGTGCTTTGTGAAGACAAACAAAATAAGAATGAGTGGACTATTCAATTGCAAGTGAACCAAAACAATATTCTGTTTAAACTTGATACTGGAGCACAAGTAAACGTTCAGCAGAATCTGAGTTTGATGCATTAAAGCCAAGACTAAAGTTACATACGACAAATATAAAAGTGACAGGGTATTCAGGTGCAGACATTCCAGTTAAAGGAAAATGTGTGGCTAAAATATATCACAAAAATATGGTCCACACACCTTCATTTGTGGAGGTGCCAAAGAACGTACAGTCAATACTGGGATTATCTGCCTGTGAGAGACTGAATTTGGTGAAAAGAGATTAGTCCTGGATAGTGACACAGAGTCAGAATATAGTGACTTGATGAAAGAGTATGAAGACTTGTTCAAAGGGCCTGGTTGTCTTCCAGGAGACCACACGGTTAAAATTGACAACACAGTGCAACCCATAGTATATCTATAAAGAAAAGTGCCTTTTGCATTACGTCATCAACTGAAAACAGAGCTGAAGTGACAGACTGTTGCATTACCGTCAGCAGAAGGTGATGTAACTCGACTACTGGTCCAGCTCATGGAGGCAAATGCTGACATGGAGAATATAAAATCAGTAGCTGCAGTGCCTCAGACGACCAAACAGGAGGCAACTGATGATGTGAAAAAACAATGGCAGGAGGAGGTTGCTTCAATGCAAGCAATAATGAAAGAGACACTGAGAATATGAGATTCAGTTTTGTCGCCATCTAGAGCAAGACCATTCACAGTGGGCACAGTATAAGGAAGCAGTGGAACGTGAATTGACTGATCTAAGGAGACATTTGTCTTAAGGACAAGGAGACAAAATGAACACATGGACACAGACAGCTAAAATACTTGAAGAAATAGAACCCAGATCATACATGGTCCAAACAGAAGAAGGTGCAGTGTTAAGCAGAAATTGCAAAGACCTTAAGAAAGAGCCAACTTCAGAGTTTCAGTTAACTGATGCAGACCAGACAAAACATGGAAATAACAATTAAATACAACAACTGTGTGAATCACTCAGAAGTCTCCTCATGTTCGTAAACCCCCAGAGAGACTGATAGAGATATGTTAAATTATGCATTTGCTTTGATTAATGTTGCTAATTGTTTTTTCTTTTTAAGGAAAGGAAGATGTGGTGATATGATGTGTCAGAACGTGATTGGAAAGAGTTCTGAGCATGCGCAGAAATGATAGAATGATCTAGAACATGGCTTGGTAAAAACGTGGTTTTAGTTATTGCTGTAAATAAAAGTTCTAATTCTTCCAGAATATGTTTCTTTAATAGTAACCCACGGTACGTATAAATATAAAGAACACAACACACCTCACTAGTGGATTACGAAGAGGTTGACAGGTCGTGGCATCATCACGTACACGTGAAACCAGAGAGGTAGCATTCACTGGTGTAAATGGACCCAGCACACCACTACAAAGGTTTGATGGGACGTCTTGGTGGCTCCGGATCAGCTGCGCAGAAGGGCCAGTTTCCAGGCTGTTTAACTCCATGACCCTATCTACGAAATAATTTGACTTTTCACCCTGAAACATCTGGACAGTGAAGGTGCATACATCGGGATGCTTGTTATTGCCCACAGTTCAGCATGCAATACCATCGTCCCCTCAAATTTTTAAATTCCACTATTTTGATAATTCTTTGGGCTTGTGCTGGACCCAGCATGTAAGTGCAATGCAGAAGAAGACACGGCAGTGCCTCTACTTCCTTAAGAGCCCGCAGAGATCCAGCGTGACACCTAAAACTTTGACAGACTTCTATAGATGCTTAGTGAAGAGCACTTGACTGGTTGCATCACACCTGGAATGGAAACACCAATGCCCTTGCATAGAAAATCCTACATAAAGTAGTGGATACGGCACAGTCCATCACGGGTAAAGCCCTCCACACCATTGAGCACATCTACACCACGCCTTGTTGCAGGAAAGGCAACATCCAGCATCAGGACCCCCTCTCTCCAGGATGTGCTCTCTTATCATTGATGCCATCTGGAAGAATGTACAGGAGCCTCAAGACTCACACCACCGGGTTCAGGAACAGTTATTACCCCTCAAGCATCAGGCTCTTGAACCAAAGGGGATAACTTCACTCAACTTCACACCCCATCATTTAAATGTTCCCACACCTATGAACTCACTTCCAAGGACTCTTCATCTCACGTTCTCGAATTTTCTTTGCTTATTTATTTATCCTTATTATTTCTTTCTCTTTGAATTTGCCATTTGTTGTCTTTTGCAACAAACGACAACACATTGCCTTAAATGGTTGAACGCCCAAATTGGTGAGGTCTTTCATTGATTCTCTTTTGGTTATTGTTCTATTATAGATTTATTGAGTATGCCTACAAGAAAACAAATCTCAGGGTTGTATGATGGCATATATGAACTTTGATAATAAACTTATTTTGAACTTTGAACAGTCTATCACCTTGTTGTGACTGGAAGAGGCTCCAGAGGGTAGGTGCAATAGATTATAACTCAGAAATAACCCTTCCTGCCTACATAGCCCTCTAGTTTTATCTATCATCCATGTGCCTAACTCAGTTTCTTAAATGTTCTTAGTGTCTCTGCCCCATCACTACCCCTGACAGCACATTCCATGCACCCACCAATCTGTGTAAAAATCTTGCCTCTGTATCTCCTCTAAACCTTCTCCCAATCACCTTAAAATTATGTCCCCTCATATTAGCTGTTTCTGCCCTGGGAATAAGTCTCTGGCTGTCCTCTTGATCTATGTCTCTTATCATCTTGCATGTTGCTCACATTCCTCCTGCCTGTGGAGACACTGACTGTTTGGTTGCAAAAGGCAGCTCATGCCAGAGATTTTGGGATGGCGATCAAGAGCAATATGTGATCCCCGGCTTCCTTCCACTGAACACAGATGATATTCAAACAGTCATCCCAAAACCGTATGGTCTGCAAGTTCAGCCATTGCAAGTACAGAGAGGCTTGTATGGAACTTAGAAGATGGTGAGTGACTTCACTGAAATATACAGGACCCTCAAGGGGTTTCTCAGGGTCAGGTTGAAATACTGGAATAACTTATGATTCAGTTCTGATGTACCTGGCATGATAACTGATTCTTTTTCGACAGTTGTTCCTGACCTGCTGGGAATATGCAGCGTATTTATAGTGTTGTCAGACGTTCAGCATCTGCAGTTTGGTGGTTTCGGAGCAGCCAGTCAGATATTCAGGGCGTACAGGAGCGAGATAGACCAGTTAGCTGAGTGGTGTTACATCAACTACCTTGCACTCAGTGTCAGTCAGACCAAAGAGCGGATTGTGGACTGCAGAAAGGAAACACAAGGGACCGTGAACCAATCCTCATAGAGAGGTCAGAAGTGGAGAGAGTGAGCAATTTCATGTTCCTGGGTGTCAAGTTCTCCGAGAATCAAACTTGGTCAGAACATATTGAGGTAGCTGCAAAATAGGCAAGACAGCAGCTACAAACAAGAAAAAATTTGCAGATGCTGGAAATCCAAGCAACACACACACACAAAATGCTGGAGGAACTCAACAGGCCAGGCAGCATCTATGGAAAAGAGTACAGTCGACGTTTCAGGCCGAGACCCTTTATGAGGACTGGGAAAAAAAGTAAGGTGTCAGAGGAAGAAAGTGGGGGAAAGGGAGCAAAAACCACAAGGTGAGAGGTGAACCAGGGAGGGGGAGGGGTGAGGTAAAGAGCTTGGAAGTTAAGTAGTGAGAAAGATACGGGGCTGGAGTAGGGGAATCTGACAGGAGAGGACAGAAGGGCACGGAAGAAAGAAAAAAGGGAGGAGCATCAGAGATAGGTGGTTGGCAGGTAAGGAGATAAACTGAGAGAGGGAAATGGGAATGGGGAATGGTGAAGGTGGGGTGGGGGCGTGAGGCTTTACCAGAAGTTTGAGAAATCGATGTTCATGCCATCAGGTTGGAGGTTATCCAAACAGAGTATAAGGTGTTGCTCCTCCAACCTGAGTGTGGCCCCATCACAACAGTAGAGGAGTCCATGGACTGACACGTCGGAATCGGAATGGGAATTGGAATTAAAATGGGTGATCACTGGGAGATCTCACTTTTTCTGACAGATGCAGTGTAGATGTTTGGGAAAGCGGCCCTCCAAATTGCATTGGGTCTCCCCGTTATACAGGAGGCCACACCAGGAGCAACAAACACAGGAAATGACCCTAACAGACTCACAGTTGAAGTGTCGCCTCACCGGGAAGGACTGTGTGGGGCCCTGAATGGTAGCGAGGGAGTGGGCATAGGGGCAGGGTGTAGCACTTGTTCTGCTTGCAGTGATAAGTGCCAGGGAGAGATCAGTGGGGAGGGTCGAATAGACAAGGGAGTCATGCAGGGAGCAATCCCTGTGGAAAGCAGAAGGGTGCGGGATGATGGGGAGGGAAAAATAGGCTTGGTAGTGAGGATCCCACTGGAGATGGTGGAAGTTGCAGAGAGTGATATGCTGGATGAGGAGACTGGTGGGTGTTCGTTGAGGACAAGAGGAAACCTATCCCTGGTGCGGCGGCAGAAGGATGGGATGAGGACAGACATGTGTGAAATGGAACAGATAAGGTTAAGGGCAGCTTTGGTGGTGGACGAAGGAAGCCCCTTTCTTTTAATAACGAGGATATCTATTTAGTTCTGGAATGAAAAGTCTCATCCTGAGAGCAGATATGGCTGACACAGAGGAATTGAGTAAAGGAGGTAGCATTTTACAAGTAACAGGGTTGGAAGAGGTATAGTCCACGTAGCAATGAGAGTCAGTGGGTTTATAATAGACATCAGTAGATAAGCTGTTTCCAGAGATGGAGACAGAGAGATCGAGAAAGGCAAAGGAGGTGTCAGAAATGGACCAGGTAAACTTTAGGGCAGGTGGAAGTTGGAGGCAAAGTTGATGAGGTCGACAAGCTCTGAATGGGTGTAGAACTGCCCCTGTGCAGTTGTGGATGTATTGTCGGAAAAGTTGGGGAGTGATACCAGTGTAGGCTTGGAACGTAGACTGTTGAATGTTGCCAACGGACAGGCAGGCATAGCTGGGACCCATGAGAGTGCCCATGGTTACATCTTTTGTTTGTAGGAAGAGGGAGGAGCCAAAGGAGAAATTATTAAGAGTGAGGACAAATTCCGCCAGACAGAGGAGAGTGGTGGTGGAGGGGAACTGTTTGGGGCTGGTGTCCAGAAGGAAATGGACCCACATCACCCAGGGCATGCCTTCTTATCATCGTTACCATCAGGAAGGAGGTACTGAAGGCACACACTTAGCAATTGAGGAACAGCATCTTCCCTTCCGCCATACGATTCCAAAATGGACATTGAACCCATGAAATTTACCTCACTTTTTCATTTTTTAATACATATTATTTCTGTTTTTGCAGCATATTTAATCTATTCAATATAAATGTACATATACTTACTGTAATTGATTTATTTGTTTATTTTATCTTTCTACGTTATCACGTATTGCTTCATACTGTAACAAATTTCAGAACATACGCCAGTGATAATGAACCCGATTCTGATATTTCCATAGGTACATAAATAGAGGGGCAGAAATTGAGCTTTGTAACTCATTGTCTCTCAGGCATTATATCTTTTTCTCTTTACTTCATCCTGGACAACTTTGAAAGTCCACCAAGAGGAACATGCTTTCTTGTTTTCTCTGAACTACTCCAAGTTTCTCTAACCTGCCCTGCTCCCATCAGATGCCATTCAGCATGGTTCAATATGGTCCCAGATTGCCCACCTGTCATGTGGTCAAATGCTGCCAGGAGAGACGTCTTTATGCCTGAAGGCATTTATCTGAAGGTTTATGGGCTGGTAGCAGATTGAGGAAAATGAATCTGTAATTATTTTCAACATTAGCTTACTGTTAGTTGAGGAAAGAGAGATACTTGTGAAACTCGATAACTGAATTTCACGGGTATAGATGGTCACACCACACCCACTTCATTCTGTCATAACCAGACCAACATTTAATACCCATCCCTGCAACACACACAAAATGCTGGAGGAACTCAGCAGACTAGGCAACATCTGTGGGAAAGAGTAAACAGTCAGTGTTTTGGGGCGAGAGCCTTCAGCAGGACTGGATAAAAAAGATGAGAAGTTTAGAGTGAGAAGGTGAAGGAGGGGGAGGAAAAAACACAAGGTGGTAAGTGATGGGTGAAACTGGGAGAGAGGGAGGGGTGAATTAGAGAGCTGGGAAGTCAATTGGTGAAAGAGATAAAGGGCTGGAGAAGGGTGAATCTGGTAGGTGAGGATTGAAGACCACGGAAGAAAGTCATGAATATCGATAGTGTTTGATTTCTGAGTCTGGATGATGTGTGATGGGCTGGGGAAACAGTGCTGGTGTTACAAATACTATGTAAACATTCCAAAACAAACAGTACACATTGAGAATTGTAGCTGTCATTATAAAAGCGAACAAATATTAAGTGAAGGAGGGGAAAGAGATGGAGAGGGAGAGGGAGTGGGAGAGGAGTCCAAAATGAAAACAGGATGGACATGACTATATATTTGAGATCTAAGCCAGTGGTGGGGACCAAGAAAGTATGATCAATGGAGGTAGAGGAGTGCTTACAGGACTGCTGTCAGTCAGTGTACTGGACAATATTCAACCATTCATCTTTGAGTCTGAATGAATACACCACAGTGTCACCAACTTCATCAAGAGTGCCTTTGAGAACATACAGTACTGCACATCCCCAAACTAATAACCATGGATGAACCAGGAGATTTAGCCACATAACATAACAATTACAGCACGGAAACAGGCCATCTCGGCCCTTCTAGTCCGTGCCAAATTGTAGTTTGCAGAAGGCTAGATCTGTGGCATTCAAGACCAGTGATCCAGAACTATATAAGATATCTAGGTACAACTATGGAAGATTATTTTAAGAGAGAAATGAACAATTGCAGTTGAGGTTCGAGTTGGTATTGGATGCCTGTCTGCTCTGCCATTACTTCCTATGAAGCAAAACCTAACATCATGAATGGCTGACACGAGGAATTCTGCAGATATGCTTCACTCCCAGATGAACTCAACATATTTTATGCACGCTTTCAAAGGGAGAATAAAACTACGCCTGTGTGAATCCCCACAGCATCTTGGTGACCTGTGATCACAAACACGGAGGTCGATGTTGGAATTTCTTTCAAGAGGGTGAACTATCGCAAGACTTCAGATCTTGATGGTGAAGCAGGTAGGGCTCTGAAAATATGTGTCAGCCAACAGGCGGGAGGGTTCAAAGACATCTTCAATCTCTCAGTGCCACATTGAGATGTTCCCACCTGCTTCAGAAGAGTGACAAACATATCAATCGCCATGAATGCCAGGGTGAGCTGCCTCAACCACCGTTGCCAATGGCACTCAGCTCCACTCTGATGAAGTGCTTTGAGAGGTTGGGCATGACTAGAATCAACTCCTCTGATTAAGCAAGGACTTGGACCCAGCACAGTTTGCCAATCGCGACATAGGTCTACAATGAATGTAATCTCACTAGTTGTCCAGCTGACCTTGGATCATCTGGAGAATACTAATACCTATCTTAGGTTGCTGTTTATTGATTACAGCTAAATGTCAACCCAATCAGTCAGTCAGTTCTAAGCTCCAAAACCTGGACCTCTGTACCATCCTCTGCTACTGGATCCTTGACTTCCTCATCAGGAGACCACAGCCAGTCTGGATTGGAAATAGCATCTCTTCCTCACTGACAATCAGTACTGGTGCTCCTCAATGATGGCTGCTTGACTGACTGTTCTACTCTCTGTACACCCACAACTGTGTGGCTAGGAACAGCTCAAATGGCATCTATAAATTTACTGACAACACAACTATTATTGGCAGAATTTGAGATGGTGACAAGGAAGTATACAGGAGATGGATCAGCTGATTGTGTGGTGTTGCAACAACAATATTGCACTGAACATCTGTAAGACCAGGGAATTGGTTGTAGACTTGAGGAATGGGAAGTCAAGGGAACACACTTTCATGCTTCCTCCGAGCAGCACGGTCCTCCTTGGTCCAATACGCTTTCCTGCCAGAGGCACAGATGTTGGCACCAACACCTGTTTGTCCTCTGTTGGGCAATGGTTCATGGTATTCGGTATGGTGACTATTGTGGCATCATCCAGCACCTTTACTCACTTGCTTTCAGATGGTCTTTTATGCACGCTTGGAAAAGGAGAATAAAACTACACTTGTGTGAACCCCTGCGGCATCTGGTGACCCTGTGGTCTCTGTCTCGGAGGCTGATGTCAGAACATGTTCGAAGAGGGTGAACTCTGACAAGACTTCAGGCCTTGATGGTGAACCTGGTAGGACTCTGAAAACCCGTGCCAACCAGCCTGTGGGAGTGTTCAAGGACGTCTTCAGTCTCTCACTGCTGCAGCCCCACCTGCTTCAAAAGGGCAACAATCATACCAGTGCCCAAGGAGAGTAGGGTGAGCTGTCTTAATGACTATCGCCAGGGGCACTCACAGCTACTGTGATGAAGTGCTTGACAAGCCTGGTTATGGCTTGAATCAACTCCAAAGCAAGGACATGGCCCCACTGCAATTTGTCTATCACCACCATTGGTCTACAGCAGATGCAATCTCACTGGCTTTCCACTCGGCCTTGGATCAGCTGGACGACAGTAATATTTACGTCAGGTCACTGTTAATTGACTACAGCTCAGCATTCAACACAATCATACCCTCAGTTCTAATCAACAAGCTCAAGACCTAGGCCTTTGTACCTCCCTCTGCAAATCACTCTTTGATTTCCTCACTGGGAGAACACAGTCTGTGCAAATTGGAAATAACATCTCCTCCTCGCTGACAATCAACACTGGCACACCTCAAGGACGTGTGTCTACTCTCTCTCTACACATGACTGTGACTAGGCACAGCTCAAACAGCATCTATAAATTTGCTGACAAGACAGCTATTGTTGGCAGAATTTCAGATGGTGAGGAGGACGTGTACCTCAGTGAGGTACATCATTTTGTTGCGTGGTGTTGCAACAACAACCTGTCACTTACAGCAAAGGAACTGATTGTGGGCTTCCGGAAGGGGAAGTTGAGGAAACACGCGTCGGCTCTTATCGAGGGATCAGTAATGGAAAGGGTGAGCAGATTCAAGTTCCTGGGTGTCAACATTTCTGAGGATGTATCCTGGGCCCAACGTATTGATGCAAATACAAAGAAGGAATGACAGAAGGTATCTTTCATTAGGAGTTTCAGGAGAATGGATATATCAGCAAGGACACACACAAATTTCTACACGTGTACCAATGAGAGCATTCCAACTGGCTGCAGCACCGTCTGGTACGGAGGGGCCACTGCACGGGGGAGAGCAAAGCCGCAGAAAGTTGTAAGCTCAGCCAGCTCCATCATGGGTACTAACCTCCCCATCGTCAGGGACACCTTTGAAAGACGATGCCTCAAAAAAGTGACATTCATCATTAAGGACCCCCATCTGCGAGAACATGCCCTCTTCTCATTGCTACCATCAGGGAGGAGATACAGGAGCCTGAAGACACACACTCAACAATTCAGGAACGGCTTCTTCCCTCACTATTAAATTTTTGAATGGACAATGAATCAACCATGAACACTGCCTCACTATTTTTATAGTTATATTATGTTTTTTTCATTTACTCCTGCTACAAGACAAGGGATCTCATGACCATATTAAGCCTGATTCTGAAACACCTAGCAATAGTCTGCCCTCGTGTCGTATACCGAGCTCTGGTGGGAGTATGTGACCCAAGCAGTATACACAGAAAATGGTGGCAGAATTCAGCAAATCAGGCAGCATCAGGGGGGGAGAGAAAACAGATAACGTTTCAGGTCAGTCATCTTTCCTCAGAACAAAGAGAAGTTTGAAAACGTGCCAAATTGCAGGGAAGAGGGAGCGGTGGAGATATCTGTGATAGGTTGAACGCCAAAAGAACGAACAACTTTTGATTGCCGGCTCCAATAAATGAAGTCATTCAGAAGTTAATTGATCTCGAAGTTCACACTGGAAGGTTCTAACAGTCACGATGCCTTTGCTTGTGGTGTCTGTGAGTGGGCTGAAACGTCAACAGGTGGATATTTGTCCAAGAACTTTCCCGGCGATTCCTCACTGAACCCAACATGTGTGTGGAAAACGAGTGCTTGTTCTGTACAATAACCAGCAGTTCACAGAGGTTTTTCCGCATCATTCCCATTTACTACCACATCAACAACGAAGGCCAGGACGGACTGCATGTGGAGACCATGTTTCCAGCAGTGGGAAGGTTTGGGAACAGCGGGCACAGAGATGAGGAGACATTTCTTTAGCCAGAAGGGTGGTGAATCTGTGGAATTCATTGCCACGGACAGCTATGGAAGCCAAGTGATTGTGTATATTTAAAGCAGAGATTGCTAGGTTCTTGATTAATCAGGGTGTCAAAGGTAATGAGGAGAAGGAAGGAGAATGGGGTTGAGAGGGATAATGAATCAGCCCTGATCACCCTGGGCAGAGCAGATTGACAGGCCAAATAGCCTAATTCTGCTTCTATGTCTTACGGTCTAAAGGCTCACATTTCATAGCAAATCCCAAACCAATGCAATCATTACCTATGTGGATAGCCTTCCCAAAAATAACATCTCAAAAATCAGAGAATATAAATAAACTATTATTTAGGAACTCTGTACATCACAATGCAGCAAATCTTGTCGAAATCAGGACATGCGATTTTGAAAAAAAAGTTACATTTATAAATTTATCCTACTAGTCGTCTGAAAGTCTGGATGTTGTTTTCAATAGTTGGTGAGTCTAGGATAGGAGGGCACAGCCTTAGAAAAGAAGACTGTCCCTTTAGTCCAGAGATGAGGAGACATTCCTTTAGGGAGAGAGTGAATTCATTGCCTCAGACTGCCGAGTCACTCACTGTATTTAAAATGGACATTGATAGGTTTTTGGTTAGTAAGGGTATCAGGGGTTATGTGGGTTGTGCAGAATGGGAAAATAAATCAACCATGTTGAAATGGTGGAGTAGACTCAATGGGCCAGATGGCCTGAATCTCTGCCTGTGTCTCACGGTCTCATCTCTTCCTGCTTTTTAAGGCAGACTGGTTTGCTGCACTGAGTTAGTGACCGGGTCCGCGTCTCAGACCCATGTTGGGAGTGCACCCCTCGCTGTAACCCCGGCTCAAAGGCTGACCTGCTCCCTCTGGAGTTTCCTGAATGGTGGTTTACCTTCGTTTATTGCCACTGGGAATAACTGAGCCATCAGGCATGGAAGGTGATTGAGATTGCTTTTCAATCCCATCAGTGGGTACAGGCGCAAGGCAGCAGAGTTTTTCTTCTCCTGGATACGCTGCTAACCACAGTTGATGAGGCCCCTCTGCCCGTAGCCGGTAACCCACCTTTGCACCTTCTCTGCCGAAGCCACACCTGAAGGCTAGAAGTTAGACGTGATTGTCAGAGTTTAATTGACGTGTACCATTGGGAGCATTTAATAGGCCGTGGGGAGCTTACCCAAACCCTGGCTACATTAAGCACCAAATGGAAATATGCATAATGTAAATATGTAAATAAATATTTTTAACAAACGTTAGATGCTGAATAAAGCTCCTTCTACACTGTCTCAGGAAATATTTCAGGTAGAGCCAGGTCAGGTCAGATGCTAAGTAACACTCCCTCTTAATTGTCCCATTGATTGCCCAGGGCACAGCTGTAGTGTAAACGTCCCACTGCACTGCCCCATCAGACACTGCCAGGGGAGGGAGTAGATCCAGCCTCAGTTAGATACAAAACAAAACACAGAAAAAAAAGGGGTTAGTTAGTAAAGCTTCTGAAAATTGTCCCAAATGATCCCATCAAACACTGTCAAGCCATCTGTAAGCTTACTCCCTACTGCCACCTACTGTAGAGTGTTAGGTATAGAATAAATCAAAGTCAAAGTAAACATATCAAAGTAGCTACATGTCACCATATACTACTCTGAGATTCATTTTCTTGTGGACATTTACAGGAAAATAAAGAAATACTATACAATAATTTATTAAAAACTATTCATAAACTAAGGCTTTCAGATAACCAATGTGCAAATAAAAAAATAATAAAGCATCTCCAAAGTTCAAAGTAAATTTATTATCAAAGTATATATATGTCACCATATGCAATCGTGATTCATTTTTGTGCAGGCATTATTAATAAATCTATAGAATATTAAGCATAACAGAATCAATGAAAGACCAACCACCGATTTAAGGACCGGGCCGAATTGGGAAGGTTGGGTGGCAGAGTCCGGGTCCCAGAGTGTATTCATGCGACTGAACCTGATGGCTGGGTGATGATTTCGGAGCTGGGTCAGATGGAAGAAGTCAGGATGTCAAGGCCCGAGGCGACGGATGGGCTGGTTCAGCTCGTTGCTCCACATCGTTTACTCGGCTCTGCGCTGACCTAAGCATCTGTGGACAAAACTTTCTGGACTTCAGTTCAGAGCGCTATTTGCTTGCGTTTATAGTTTGCATTATTTGTTTATTTTTCTCTGCATATTCAGTGTTTGGTGGACTTTCTATGTTCTTTTTGGCTTTCTTTGTTTTGTGGCTGCCTATTAACAGACAAATCTCAAGATTGTATAACGTAGACATACTTTGATAATAAGTGTACTTTTGAACTTTGAATCAGAGTGCAGAAGACAAGAAATTTTGCAAATACAAAAAGAAAGAAATAATAATAATAAATAAATAACCAGTAGATATCGAGAACATGAAATGAAGAATCCTTGAAAATAAATTCCTTAGTTGTGGGAACACTTCAATGATGGGGCAAGTGAAGTTGAGTGAAGTTACCCCTTTGGTTCAAGAGCCTGATGGCTGAGGGATAATAACTGTTCCTGAACCTGGAGGTGTGAGTCCTGAGGCTCCTGCACCTTCTTTCTGATGGCAGCAGGAAGAAGAGATCATGTCTTGAGTGGTGGGGGTCCCTGATGACGGATGCTACTTTCCTGTGTCAGTGTTTCGTGTATATGTGCTCAGTGGAGGAGAGTGCTTTACCTGTGATGGACTGGGCCATATCCTTTACTTTTTGTGGGATTTTCTATTCAGAGCATTGGTGTTTCCATACCACGCTATGATGCAGCCAGTCAATATACACATCTATAGTCGCTGGCTGGTGGCGTAGTGGCATCTGCACCGGACTTCAGAGTGAAGGCTCCTGAGTTCGAATCCAGCCGGCTCCCCTGCATGCTTTCCATCCGTGCTGGGTTCAGAGTCAAGCTAGCAACTCGACCTCGTCAAAATAAGTAAGCCTGCCCGCTAAAAAAAAGGGCCGTCAATGATGGCGTCCCGATGACTCAACTTGGAGTTAAGGGCGTTCTTCTTCTTCTCACACATCAATAGAAGTTTGTCAAAGTTTTAGGTCATGGGAAATCTCCATAAACTCCTCAGGAAGTACAGGTGCTGCTGTGTTTTCTTCATAATTGCAGTTACGTACTGGGCGCAGGATAGGTCCTGTGAAATAATAACACCAAAGAATTTAAAGTTGCTGACCCTGTCCACCTCTGATCCTGCAATGACGACTGACTCATAGTTTCCCTCTCCGGAAGTCAATAATCAGCTCCTTTGTCTTGCTGACATTGTGTAAGAGGTCGTTGTTATGACATCACTCAGACGGATTTTCAGTCTCCCCCCGTGTGACGATTCATCACCATCTTTGATTCAGCCTATGTCAGTGTCATCGTGTACTAGAATATGACATTGGAGCTGTGCTTAGCCACACAACCATAAGTGTAGAGTGAGTAGAGCAGGGGGTTAAGCCTTGTGGTGCACCTGTGCTGATGGAGTGTGCGGAGGAGATATTGTTGCCAATTTGAACTGACGTCTGCGAGTGAGGAAATCAAGGATCCAACTGTATTGAGGGTAAGGCCTAAGTGCATTTTAATTTCTTTGAGGGGAGGCAAATTGGAGTGTTTCCAAGTCAGTTCTGAAGCAGGAGTTGATATGTTTCATTACCAACCTCTCAAAACATTTCATCACTGTGTATCACTGTGTATGCATATTGACACAAGCAGACACTCTCTCTCTTCCACACACGTGCACACACACACACATACACACACAGTAGACACACACACATACACACAAGACACACACACACACACACACACACACACAGACACACACATAAACACACAATCTCTCTCACAGACACACACACACACACACACACACACACACACACACACACACACACACACACACGCACGCGCG